>NW_010312700.1:80122-83310 GCF_000700745.2 Antrostomus carolinensis
CTACTGCTACACAGTACTCCCCCCTGGTTTTCCAGAATAAGTTTGACATTAGAAACCAGTTCCTACACAGAGCAGTTGTTTCATTTAGCAGAATTATGCATGTGTAAAAGATAAAACATTTAGCAAAGCTTCTAAAATGTTAAGTAATTCCAGTGAGGATGAAAAGCTGTCTGTAAGTTGTGCATTTGTTGGGAAAAAAATCCATTGTCTTTAGAACAAGGATGAGGTCCATGGCTTTCTTTCATGTCACAGTTGCATCTGCAGGTCTTGAGTATTATAACATTTATTTAATAAGTATACCAAAGGAACGAAGAGAGGAAGAGATTTGGCTGGGAGAAATGAGGATTTGGCAGCAGTGCTGACATGTAGGTGAAGTCTCCATATGAGACCTGCTCTGCTCCATGCTAACTAGTGGCACAATTCTTTGTTACAAGCCCCATGTTCTACATCAGCATGGACACCCTTCCCCTGCCCTAAACTTCCCTTTTGACAAAGCTTATTTCTTTGAGGTGAACAAAAACACATTTTGAAACCTGTGAACTGCACCTCCAGTGGGAGAAACTACTACTGTATCCAGTCCAAAAATCCTGTCTACATTATAGAGATTTTTTGGTGTGGATCTCAATAAGTATTTATAATCTTGAGTGCTTACAGGCATAGTTGCCACCAAGTTCTGAGTATTTGGTCCTATGCACTTTAGCTCATTGACATGTAAAGCAGAAATTATAATCTTTGTCTTCCTCATTTGAGCACTATGATTTGCTCCTTAGTGTAATATTACTATTTATGTAGCACCAAGAACTCACTGGGAAATTTTCAGGCAACATCTATTGCAATAAATTAAATAATACCAGGGTCATTCCTAGGTAAGGGAGCTTGATCATCACCACTGTTGATGGTCCCTAGTACAGTTTGGGTCTATGCCAGGTAGCATTCTCCAAAAAAACTTCCCAGGCACAATTTAGAAAATTGCATGGACCAAAGACCATGCCCAACAGGCAGTTTGGATGCAGCCGATGCGTTTATTATGATAAAACAGATATCAGTTGTAGGAGATGGGGCAGTTGGGACCAGTGCCAGAGAGTGGCTCTGGGTACAATTACTTGCCTGGACTTACATTCAAGCTGTGAGCAAAGGAAGAACAAGGCAACTTGTTAGTGGTTTTAAAATTGTATTTATCATTGTCATAGTCAGACACATAAATAAATGCACGGGATGTTGCTATCATTAAGTATCCTGATGCCAAGTCTCTGTGGTTGTGTCTGTACTAAGTAAAAAAGGCCAAAGCTTGTCCCTGGATGGGAAGGCTGATGCCCAGACAGCTAGACGGTCCCTTCACTCCTTGGTCAGTCTGCCAGTTGCTGAGTCATCAACACAGGATGTCCTCAAACCATGCCAGAATACTGTCCAGGAGAGCTATCCATGGAGGATGGTGTGACTGAGCTTTACCCGATGCCCTAACCCTTCATGTCCACAGTTTATACACAGCTCTGTACTCTGCAGCCCTCTGCAAATATAGACAGCACAGCGAGATGAACACTCTTACTGAATACCTGTATCGCAGTATACTTCTCTATTTTCTTTACCCTCAAGCCATGGCATCAGTTCAGCAATGTGCCATGAGGTCTTTGCATCTACACCTCATCACAAAACTCCTCAGCCAGTGAATGATGCAGGTGGAAACAGTCCAGAGCTCCAAAAGGAAAATCCCTTTTGTGGGAAGCAGGAGGCAGAGGTCCCCAGCCATGGACTGGGTTTGTGTTGATTCAGCACTAAAAAAAATATTTCTGTCCTCATTCAAGAAATGCAGACTTTTTTTAAACATCTTTAGGTGCAGAGCTGGAAAGTAGGTCAGGTAGAATAAGTGTGACAAGACAGGCCACTCATGGGGAGGTGGAAAGTTCAGCTATTATAAGTACAGTTGTGACAAGTTTAGGTTTGGCATTCGCTGATCAGGATCTCTCAATAATAGTCTAATAACTTCAACCTTCTCCTTAAAGGCCAATGTGCCTGTGTTTGACCTTAAAACATTTTGTGAAGTTAACAGTAAAAAGTAAAGGATTTATTTTAGGTGCTGAATATTCCATTAAATAAGCAATTCCAAGGTACTTAGGACAGCATAATGCGGTAGTTTCAGAAATTACACTTAATATTACACAGTCAGTTTTAGGGCACTTCATCCTTAACTACAGTGTGTTAATGAGAAAGATCTGATTAACAATAAAGCTAACAATTGTGTGTGACATGATCCATGCCTATTAAGAAGTATTAATCTAATGTAATGAAACAATTTCAAATTATAACATTATTTATTATGTACGAATGATCTAAATTTAATTTTGTACAGAAATGAGCAATACTGCTGCTATTTGTTATTTTAGTTATTAAATAGCCCCCAGCTTTCAGAGAGATCTCAATAAAAAAATAATTATAATAAAACCATAATTTTATAAGCGTTTCTTTAATATTCATACTAGTAAAGCTGGAAACCTTGAATGATCTATAAGGATATCTATCATAGCCAATTAAAACTCCAAATTCCAACCAAAGCTGTTACAAACCTGACCACTTACAAGTTAATAGATGTTAATGTAGAATTTCTCTATTTCTGTAGTCTTCGTATGAGACCCCCTCACACATACACAGAGCCATACTCATCCAGATCAGTTATTGTTCATCTCATCGATCAACTCCGACAAGGCAGACCCAGTCTGATGTTCACGTTGCATAACAGAAATTCATATCATCATTGTCATGAAGACTAGCAAGGGCAGGGAGGAGGCTGATTCATCAGGACACTAGCACAGAATTTTGGAAATGTCAGTTCCAGTCCCTCCTGTGTCACAGACTCTGCATCACGGAGCATTTAAAAGTAAACACTCCAGAAAGATTATTGTTCCTCTTCTCACTGGGGTGTGCAAGGAGGAACAAGTGATGCTCTGTGGTGCTCAGGTACACCAGTGATGAAGGTCATGCAAGCACTCAGTGATTTAGTACTTTCTGTTGTCACCACCACAAGTGCCCATTCAAATTTTGCACACTTAAGATTTACCCCAGTGCTAACTAGGTGTTCATTTATGGGCTTTGAGTGGCCTTAAAGTAATCTGAGAATTCATTTGAAATACAGCAATTTGCATACTTTATATAGTAAAAATCTAGCAATTTCTGGCAATGTTTTTTTTCTCTTT
>NW_010312700.1:83338-135370 GCF_000700745.2 Antrostomus carolinensis
AGCCACACCATGTGCTCAGAGATTTTCTTCCTAAATGTGTGGACTCCCTGACAGTGGCCCCACACCACAGAAAACCCATCTCCAACATCCTAACCACTGGCTCCAGCTTACACATCATACACATCACCACTTGCTTCCCTGAAGCACAAAAGCATCATGGGACTGGCAGTGCTGTATTTTGGTTGTGCCCAAGGCAGGCTAAGCTTCAGAGATCAAAACAAACTTTCAATCTCACTTACACATCTACAGGCAGCTTGCTGAGATGCTGAGAGTCACGAAACTCTCTTGGGAATAGACTTTTGATACAAATTTCCCCACATACGTGCTGCTTGCACAGGAAACACAGAATTATGATCAGTTGTGCAGTTAACAAGATTACCAAGGTTTTTTAGAATTATTTGGGCACTGCTTTGCAGGTTTTTGGCCCTAAAGAAGACAATGATAGCTCAGTAAAGTGGGTGTAAAACACTTTTCAAATTAGAAAGGCTACATTTTACACTTTGAAATCACTTTGGCATCATTAACTGCTGCACTTCATATTCTTGTTATTTTATAATGTACATTAATAACAGTAATAATCAGATATTCTGAGTTACTTTTCACAAGGAAATATGACGCATCTCTCTATGACCATGAAAGGTTTTGTGAGATAGTGTAACTTTTGGAGTTTCCTAACTTTTCAATGCTTCACCTCACATGCGTCAGACTGTGCAAATGCTGGGGGATTTTAAGGGTGGCAGGAGGTGAGGGGTTTGGTCTCTTCTTTTGAGGTGGGGATTTGTTAATTCCTGTTTTGCATATAATTTCATAAGTATTTTTAAGCACAAAATAAGGAAACAAGAAAATGGTGCAATGTCTACATTTTACCTGTTCTTACACTTTTCAAAATCTTTATTCCATACAAACTCTGTGGGTAAGTTTCTCCCTGTGGGTCTCCCCAGCTCTTACCTAGCATCCCTCATACATGGAGAGGTTTACCTTCCTTTAAAACTATTACTATCTCACAGCCTATGACTTTCACAGATTTAGTTCCTCTGAAGTGATCGGCACACCCATAAGGCATGCACACAAGTCACCGCACACAAAGGATGGGTTCAGTTGGGCTTTACTATGAAATGCTGGTAAAGCTCACATGATATAAATATGCACCATGCACTAATTCAGTGGAACATCACATGTGTAGGCCCACATTTATCCATCTAAGCATGTGTTTAAGCACTGTGCAATGCCTGGTCCTTTCCCAACAATATGTAAATGCTTACTCTTTCTGTGCACTGTCACTGATTGCCATCAGTCACTCATCATTTCTTCGGAAGGCAATGTTCAAAAAGGCCACGCTTGTGCAAGAGTGAAACCAAAGTGAGACTGAAGTGAAGGTCCATAAAGAGACCTCAGAGATGTCAAATGTTTCTGCGGTTAGCTCCTGGCTCACACGATTTGATATGTAATGGTTGGAATGATTTTAGAAAGAGCCTACCATTCTTCAACATGTCCACAGCATGAGATGAACAACAGTACAGAGACACCTGAACCAGTACAGACACAAACCAGCATTTACTTATTTGTAGATAAAATTAGTTCCCAAGACATATTAGGCTTGATGTAGAAGACATTTGTAATCAGATCCAGAGGCTTTAAGGCGTTTGCATTTAATCCATTCCTGAGCTGCTGAGGCCACCACAGAGTTGTACCACACCAAATTGATATGTTGGCTTGATCTTTACACATTCCCTTCTCACCCCAAGGGCAAACACATCCAGAGGCGACCACGGCTTACCAAAGTTCACTACTGATGGGATATGAACTATTTTGGCATGCACTGCAGCCTGGCCCAGAACAAGAAGATGTCACAAGTGGTATGACCTGCACCTGGCAGCAGAAGTATACAAACCTCTGGCTTACAAATACTGGCATTAAACTCATCTTCTGGTCAAGATCATTTCCCATCTCAGGAAATCTGGTGCCTGGAGAGGGATCCTCTAGATAGCTGTGTGCTCACAAACAGGAGAGATCCTTTCTGAAGGATCTCTCAATAAGGTCTTCTCTTGGGCAGCTGTTTGCATCTCTTCTTTCAAGCAAAGGTGTGCGTTGTTGTTGTGGGGTTTTTTTGTTTGTTTTTTTTGTTGTTGTTTTTTGAGCCACTGGCAGCATGTGATTTCATTAGACATGTGAGTAAAATTGTGAGTTTTGTGTCTTCCTCCTGTGAACTCCCCTCCCACTTACCCCATTGCTTCCGAGAAAGAGAAGCTGAAAATGGCTGCTCGAGATTTTCCTTTGTTGAACTGAAAATGAGAGAAAAGCTAAGACTTTCTGAGTGCAGCTGTACTTTCCCAATCAATAAAAGCTGATCGAGAGCCTGAAATGCTCTGCACACGGCTACAGCCCTGCATTTCCTGTCACTGCCTGAGGTGAAACCTTCCATTGCCTGCTGCGATGATTCATTTCCAAAACTTCAGTTAAGTTATCACAACGGCAGGTGACCTCTGATTTTCACCCATGTCTTTTCCCCACCCTTGCTTTCTTTTATTCTTTTTCAATTAAAATGTGACTCACTGTGCTGGAATTTTGTCAGAGTCCATCAACCTCGATTCTCTTCCTCCCCAAACCCTGCTCCTAATACATCTGTCACTATTTTTTTTTTTATTTTAAACTCAGTATCTAGTGTTAACATGTTGTTGGATATGTCTGCAGCTTTCAGAAACTGAATTCAGAAGAGTTCTGCCGTGCCAGGTGCTGTACAACCATAATGAGACTTTTCCCCAGGAGCTACATTTTATAAAGGTCTATCAGTCCTTTAATGATACTCTCTTTCTCTCTCTCTTTCATTCTATTTCTCTTGGTGGTACTCTCATGAAAGCAGTAGCCTGGCTGCAAACTTGCCTTTTGCTACCATCACAGCAAACTGGATTGTCTTATTGGAGACAGCGGAACTACTCTGGATTTACACTGTGAGTAACTGACAACAGGACATCCTCCCCTCTTTAACAATTAGGTTAATGATGAAATGCTGGGATACGTGCAATAGAAAAATCCTTTGAGGTTAGAGATCTGATAAACCTTACTCCTTTTTTTTTGATACTGCCTGCTTTAAGAGATTTTAATTACTAATTAGCTATGCTGTGCATTTATTTTGTTATATTCATCCTTGCTCTCTACTGGGATTTCAGCATCTGTTGGAGAGGAAAACATGGAATAAAGCCAAAAAGCTGTAGTAAGAGGAGTCAATGATGCTCTTTTCAAGTCAGAACTGGACCACTGACACCATTTGACAGTAGTTACCCCACTGTGATATTGCCTTGGACCACATCCTGGGAACGTGCCAGCTCACGAGCTCGTCAGAGCTCAGAAGTCCTAACAACTGTACTGCAGCACATTAAACAAAATTCAACAGGCTAAGTGAAAAGGAATTTTTTTAAAAAGCACTTGTTTATAAATTACCCTATCTGATTAAGAGGCTACAGAGGAACCCTTAACTTGAGCATCCTTGGGTTAACTCATTCTCATAAACAAAAGTCTCCCACTTTCCCTATCAAAAATGATCTTCACTTCAAGAGATAATAGGCATCAGCCTGGCCTACAGGCAGCCACATACTGGTGGTGGAGCTAATTGATGCAAAAGGCTTCAGGGTGTTTTTCAGAGGATCTCCTGAGGATCTTTGTTGTCCTCATCATCCACACTGCAGCACAGCTTTGTTAAAGAAATAGGTTACCTCCACAAGACTTTCCCTAAGAAGGAGAGTCTAAGTAAAGATGAGAAGTCATCACCATACTCTAGTACTCAATACTTGAAAGCTGAAGGCAGGTGGCATTATCATTAGTGTCTTAAACATTTCAGTCAAGCTCTAATAATAGTTTTTTCCCACATAAAAGGGTAAATGATCCTGTGTGTCAGAGGTTATAGCTTCACTTCAGAATTAAGTCAGGTGAAGCTGTTGTCTCTTCCTCCTTCTGATTCATAGAGAAAACCCAAATCCAGGGGCGTGTTTTCCATTCATAGCGGGATTACCAACTGAAGCTCGGGATATGTTTTCACAAAGGCTGGCACCCTCAGTGCTGAGGATGCAGTTGCAGCATTTGAATGCTGAGTTTCCCCGTGTTTTCCCATACCTCTCTGTGCCCAGAAAATCACTCACATAAGTGGGGATATGTCTACATCATCACCTCACTCCCCACCTCACCCCGGGTCTTGATTCACTGATCCTCCATTTTGCATAAATATTAATTCACTCCCACGTTATTTTGTGAAAGTACTAGATAGCTCCTTTGAAAGAAAAATCAAAGTGTTTTGTCTCAGATATTCTACTCTGGGAATATCTCCCAGCAGGCAGTAGGTAAAAGAATGCACCAGACTTGTTTTCTTCTGCTCTGCAGATTCCTTCAGCATCTTCCCTGCAGGTTTTGCAAACTCAGGGACTCCAGTTTGTCATGTCATACATACAAGATCAAAATGTAGAATCTCGAGTTCATTCCATGAAAACACCAAGTGGCAGGAATGGAGCAGAGCTCACACTTTGAACTGAAAAAAAATGGACCCAAAATGACAGCTACCTCTTAGGGGAAGAAGGACCTGCAGGAGATATAGGGTCAAGTGTGGTAAGGAGAGGACAGAGCTACCCTGCTGTCAACGTGGCCAGTCTATCTAGTGTGGATGCACGCATCAGGGTAAATGTAGCCAGAGCAATACCATTTAATGCAGTAAAAAGAATTACAGGATATTACTTTGATGGGTTCAGAGACACACACAGGTGCATGCAATCCCTTTATGGAAATAATAAGTATGGAATATGGCCATGATTTGCTAACTTGAGTTTAGACCCACATGGAATTCAACCACATATTTGCAACAAAGATCTTCCTAGGTGATTGATGATGGTCCTTTTAAAGGATTCAGTGGCCCCCAGATTGGAACTTTGTCATGAGTAAAAATATGACAAATTCCTCAGACGATTTTGCTGAAGGGAAAGCCCATTGGTACCCTCTCACGAATCAGAGCTTTTGTGATGCTTTTCTTCAGCTGTGAAGTTTTTTTTTCTGGTACATTATATAGACCACCAACTTTGCAGACAGCAGATGCCAGGGAGGTCTATTACATGGATAACTCACCCTAGTCTTGTTTTGAATGTGGATTTCCGTCTGTGATGCTCTTACATTAAAGAAGGAGTATATGCATAGTGGCTCAGTTATCATTGCAAGATTAACCTTAATTGGAGACTCTTGCCTGCAGTGAAAATGCAAACAGTAACAGTTGTCAATCTGCCATTTCAAAAATTACCTACTGGCTAACCTATGTCAGATAGCATGCCATAACCAGCTTCCATACCCAGGAGCTCCTCAGCTGGTGCTGAGAATCTCATTCAGGAAGAACCATGAGATCCAAATCTGAAGAAAATATGATTAATTGGTTGTGGGTCATGACAGAGGGCAAACACTGTGCTGCAAGCTAAGATTAAGAGGTTGTAATCATTGCACTAGCTTAAGAGTGTAGAGTAGTCTTGTGTATGTCTACAGAGGTGGGAAGTAGTGGAAGATTCTTTCCGTGCTCAGCCCAACCGAGGATTGTGTAGGCAAAAGTTGTGCACCTTCAGTGCAAGACAATTACAATGGTTGTACCATTTCTGAGGACTTTCTACAAACTGCATTTTATCTGTGGACACACTGGAGAGGTAAGATGGGAACATTTCTCAAGATTAGAGAAAAAGTACTCACCGTACTTATATCTGCTTTACCGAAAATCCTTAGATCTAAACATTTGGCTTGAATGTCTCAGAAGGATTAATATTTGCATGAGATTTCTTCTGATTTTTACTTCCAGAAAAGCCAGAAATAGTATAAGAATATCAAGGACAACCTCTTTACTTCTGTTTTGGGTTCCTTGTAGAAGGAGGAAGTACAAATCTCCCAATATGCTCAGCTCAATATCAGGTTTTTTGGGTCTTTTTGTCAAAGTAGTTTCTCCAACTTTAAGTGCAGAGAAGCTACAAACCCTGGAATGGAACAGCAAAGATGGCAGAAGTGTTGGGTGGAAGAGGAATAATTCAACTATCCTACCATCATGTAGAGGGAGCATGATATTGGTGGAGGTTTCCTTGTACTCTGGAGTCACTACGTCACCCTAATGCACAAACCTATTTACTGCATGGTGTGTATTTCTGGAGACAGAAGAGAGATGAAAAATCTCTTCCTAAGCCTGTCCAGAGCCTTGTTTGATAGCAAAATTTTGTCAGTTTTTATATCTTCCCAATCATCTTGTTTAATTAAAAGTCCTCCCAGACCACTTCAAGTGATTTGGAACAAAATATCACTGTAATTGGCATCTCTGTACCTCCACTGTGCCTGACCCACCAGTGTGGTCCCTGACTGAGCGCACACACAAGAGGAGCCAGGCAGCTTCCTTTAGGGAAAAGAAACATTTACGGCTGCCTTCCTCAGCAGTACAGCTCTGCCTTATGGTGTCAGTGGCATCTTTCTTTTTCCTTTCTTTTCACCAGAAAAGCAGTTAAATCTCCATCAGGAACAGCATTACCGGAATGTGACTTTTTAGTGTCAGAGGTATTATAACAGGGTAGTTGGAAGCCTGCACTGCAAATAGGACAGGAGATAAGGAACTTCTTCACATCTGGGGTGGCCTGCATATCTCCTTCACACTGGCAAAGTAAGCAAACGGCTTTGCTAAATGACAGCTGTTGGCTTCAACAAACCATCGGCTCCGTCCCTTTTCACATACTGTAAATATCCATATCAGAAAGCCCACAGCTAAACCATATTGAAACCTTGGCAGATAAAAATCAAAGGAGAGATACTGAAGTCTGACATCTTAACCAAAAACTGACTGAAGTCAATCTCCTAAATGATTTGATATTTATAGCTATCCCTAAATTGCCCTTTCATTCTTGGGAAAGGTAGCAGGGGCAGAAATCTCTCCAAAGCAGGTTTGAGGAACATTAGCATGACACTATACAAGGTTGTTGCCTTTCTCAGATTATGCCCACAGAATCCATAAAACAAGCTGGAACCTACACATCTATAGTCAGCCCTCAAAATCCAGGATTCTTATAAAAAAAAAATAAAAAAAATAAAAGCCGCCTAGTTAAACTGCCCCTTTCAAATTCACACTGGCAACAGAAACCTTATTACCAATCACACACTAAGTGTGCTGATGTGAGCACTGCAGATCATTTTTAACATGAGTTACTGCCCATTTGCAATGGCTTGTGCAATCAGTGGGTTTTCTAATTGCTTTGGGGATTAATAACACAATAGGAGGCCGTTTTATATTGGTTGACAATTATTTTATCCAACTGTATAAAGAACAGGTGATAAATTAATAAATTATAATCAGTCAGTTATTAAAGCTTAATGGCAGATGGCTGTAACAAGAATAAAGAGAGCCTGAGCCTCACAAAATGGTATTTTGATAGTATTTTTCAATGCATTTTTAATGAGAATCATATAAAATGCATAAAACTTATTAATCATTTATAGAAGAACAAACTACAAGAGTTGAACGGTCCAGTTATAATGCTATCATTATATTATTAATATCACAAGATCACACAACAGCCTGCAAATCTGACTGGCAGCTTATTGTGTCAGGTGCTGTACAAACAAGGAGTGTTGCTCTGGCGCCAAGGAGCTGGACGGCCATGGCTGGGTGCTTGAGGGGCTGCACTGTTGGAAGATAACCTGCCAATGTCATGGGAAGATCCAAGAGCTAAAACTCACTCATCAGCACAAGTTCAGCACTAAATTCCTTAGTGACTGTTGAACCCAGTCAAGGACTCTGGGATTTTAACCTAGCCATGCATGTAATTCTTATTCACTTTGGTGTGCAAAGAGGGCTGTGCTGTAAAACCAGAAAATATCCTGCCTGCAGGTGGAGGAATGGATGGGCAACACCCTGTTTGGGTTTTTGTCAATGTATGGTATTTCACAGCACAAATGCATGTGCATGTGTGTACTTCCTGAACTTTTTTTTTTTTTTTTTGTACAATAGTCTAAAAACAATGTCAATCAAGTCAGTCTAGGAAGTTTACAGTTTTCCTGTTGCCTTTTGCTTCCTCTGAGGTCCTGAATAGTCTATTGTACGTATTTTGTCATTTTGGTACATTAGGATGAAATTCTCACCCTTTTTAGGTCAGTACTAAAACACTTTTTTTACTATAGCTGAGCCAGAATTTCAAATTTTGTCTTTATTTTCCTGGTTATAGGCCTACAGAGTACTATTTCTTCCCTTGTACTCATACAGCACCCAGCCAAATAATACCTTGGAGTCCCAGTCCAAGTCCTGTTAAGAACAGATAATAGTGTCTAAAGTCTGTTGCTGGCTACTGACTGGCTCAAATTTACCTCAGTCAATTAAAAGTTAGGGTTTTCCCCATGGGCAATTTGGTGCTGGAAGGACACTGCTTAGGGGACATTGATACATATCTGTCAGCGCACATAAAAATTCAAGCTCTTCCACCTCAAAACTCTCCTCACACAGAATTTTCCTTAATTCCTCCCTGCTGAAGGTTAGCAAAATTAATTGAATATTCCAGTTCCCTAAAGCCAGATGCATTCCTCACAAAATAGTCATCGTAATTAATACCCTCACTGGCCATATTAAGCCAGAGATCAAGAACTGAATAACCTCTGGAAACTAAATTATGCTTCTTATCCCAGAGATAAATGCTATGGCACTGTAAGACTTTAAAGATGTGGTTGACAGCTGAGTAGTCATCTCTGAATGTGGTCTGTCATAGCAAGCAGCACTGTCTCTTGGCTTCCTTCTGCTCCTCTCCCTCCCCACTCTTGCTAACATCACTGGCTGCTTGCTCCTATCTTCATCCCACATCAGAGGCTCTGTCAGAGGTGGGTCTCTGTTTTCAGTGCTTGTACAGCCCTCAGATTCATGGTGAGAAGCTGGTCCTTGAAAAAGAGCCCTTCCCTCAGCAAATATCAGAAAACAAGGACAAATACTCAGGAAATATCTTGCAAGCATCTCCCTTACACTGTGTTTGCTGTCACCAACCTGTGGCTGAACACAGGAACATCAGTCTGGCACCTTTTCCAAGCAATGACACTCATGCTGTTTTTCCTTCAGGCAAGGATAAAAAAGAGTGGCTTTTCTACACCCAAGCTGGCAGATGGTTTTGGGGAGGAGCAGAGTAGAGCAGAGAGAGACTCTTACCAGGTCTTGAGGGGCAGGGGCAGCCCCCAGGGATGGCCTGGACCCTGGCTGGGAGCATACTCTGTGGGGATGAGGGAAAGGGGTGATGCATCTGACCCAGCCCTGGTCCATAAGTGACCTCCCTCTGGCAGGGCCATGCTCCTTCTTGTGCCTGCTGCTCAGCTCTTCCTTCACAGGCAGATTTTCACTGCACTCCCTTCTCCTTGCTGCTCCACCTCTAACTGTCCATCCTTTTTCATCTAAGTGAAGAGTGATGCGTGCCTGGTTCCATGTCAAATTGCAAAGGGGCATCGTTTAACAGAGACGTATAGATGAGACTCAAAGCTCTTAAAATTTCATAGGTATTAAAAGAAACACAAGGATTTCCCCATTTTCTTCCCCTCTAACACCTGCTTTCCTTCTTCTAATAAAGGTCCCTTTGCTCATCAGGGAACAAAACCTCCCCTGAGTCATAGGACTGTTTCTCAACCCTCTCATATGAGTTCTCAGGGTCCAGTGATCTCTTGCAGCCACAAGAAAGTATCTGGCTTTTCCATGCAATCAATAGGGAAGGACAGGTTATGCAGAAAATCAAGGGGACTGATCCTTTGAAAGCTCTGAAGAGCATAGTTGGATGAAAAACAGGTAGTTTCCCCAGCCCTGAAGGAATCTCCAGGTGGTGGAGAGCTTATGAGTACCATACTCTTCCTCCCAGCAGACAGGCATACAACAGGGTTCCCAGGGACTGTAAGTGGAAGGTACTGCACCCAGCTGGCCCTGCAGCCCTGTGGATGGTCAGGCAGCCAGGCAGCAGCCAAACTGGCCCCCTTCCATCCCCGAGGTGAGAGGAGCTCAAATGACTTCTTTGCCTCCACATCCCCATCAACTCCAGTCCCACACCCCAACCCAACCTTCCCTCCAACATGAGCTCTTGCTCTCCCTCGACTGCAAGCCCCACTAATGCTGCACTGAGCAGGTTCATGTGAAACTCTACTTTTCCCCAGTCACGATGTGCATGATTTTCTTTTTGAGTCATTTCTCTATCCCAAGGATAACTTGAAGCATTTTAGACTCTAAATCTGCAAAGAACTGGGGAAACTGCATTTCCCACAACTCCCACATTAAAGTTGCCAATACACAGAGGAACTCTCCATTCACCCCAACTTTTCCCTCTCCTGATTCTAGGGTCTTTGACTTATTATCATGATGCTACATTTATCTGACCTTTATTGGATAAGCCATCTGCCGTGCTAGAAACTTTAAAAAGCATTTAACTCTGTCTGTATCTAATTGCAATTTTCCTCATTGCCCTCCAAATTTAGTACAATATCATCTGGAAATGCAGCTTTTGATTCAGCTGAATCACAGAAGTCCATTATATCAATAATAATAACTTAATTAAAAAAAAAAACATATTAAAGGCAAGAATGCACCCAGGATTTTAAGAACTAAGAAATAGTTCCACTCCCTGCAGTTTTAAATACCAGTTAATTTTGTATTATACTTTAACCCACTCCATAATGTAGGTATCAACCCCAGACTTTCCTAACTGTGTTTTATCCTCCCCTAGCCCACCGAGGTACACAATGCTCACAGTGAGTTACTTTTTTTTTTTTTTGGTCTCCCTCAGCAGCAATATCCTTAAAGAATTCCATCCAGTTAATGAGGCATGCCCTTCCTTTCCTGAAACCATATTAGATATCCTTAATTAGGCCATGCTTTTCTAACTGTTCCTCCCTTAGTATCTCAAAAGAGGAGCTGAAGACATTCAACTGCACAGATCTGCAGCTTCCCAGTGCATCCCCAGGCCCTTTATAAAAATAGAAAAAGAGATCACATTACCTCCCCCTCAACCCTAAGATATCTCTCCCCTGAAGGAAGCAAACTTGTAAAAATAGCAACTAAAGCTTCTCCAATTTCCCAACCAGAGCAACAGCAGCCTAAATGGATGTGTATTTTTCTTTCCTCAGCAAGGATGAGCCTCAGAATGGTTGGAAATGTGTTTCAGATGAGGATGTAAAAGCAAGGGAGCACATTCCCCTGCTCATCCTGAGCTCATGTTTCTATTGTTTATTCTGTTCACCTGAAACTTTACAAGATAATTTTATGGTTTTCTAAGAGAGAAGTTTCTTCTGTTTTTCTTGGTTAGGGTTCTCAGTGCTAATCAGAACTGAAACATACTTCTTTAGACCATGCAAAACTTTGGCCTTGCACTGGAAACATCAGAAGCTTCTGGAATTTCTCCTTTTTGTTTTTCTAAAGATAGGCCCAACACAGACACTTTAAATTCACTTGATTTGGAGAAGCCAAGTTTAGAATTGAGGTTTGCAAACCATAGCCTAACTGATAAATTATACCAAAAGAAAACAATCACAGTTTACTCTCCTAGTGCTCTCCTGGAATAAGCCCAAATCTGACCCTTTTCTACCTGCAATTACGGTACTGCCCACTCCTTCCTCATCACTTTTGAAAAAAAAATCTGATTTTCATGTTTAACCAACAGGGAAAATCTTTCTTATAAAGATCACTTTCTTGCCTTGCCCCATCACTACACATTTTAGGGATGAGGGGGTATTTTTTTTCAACAAATCATAGAATCATAGAATGGTTAGGATTGGAAGGGACCTTAAAGATCATCCAGTTCCAATCCCACTGCCATCAGCAGGGACACCTTCCACTAGACCAGGTTGCTCAAAGCCTCATCCAGCCTGGCCTTAAACACTTCCAGGGAGGGGGCATCCACAATTTCCTTGGGCAACCTGTTCTGGTGTCTGACCACCCTCACAGTGAAAAACTTCTTCCTAAAGTCTCTTCTTATTTTCTTGATGCAGGTCTGTAATTTTATTACTCAGTTGGACAAAAGATGAGTGTAACATTAATTCCATACAAGCCATCCAAATCTAATTTTAATTCCAACAACAGGCTACTGTGGTAGATGCGTGTGGGACTCAAATGGACCCCAAGCCTTTCTCAGTTGTCAGACATGAATCGAGCTCAACCTCCCTGAAGGTGTGGGAACTATTTCATCTGACTGCAAAACTTTACAGCCTCCATAGTCGTTGCAGAAATGAACATCTGGTGCCTGGAGAAGGCCACACAGATCTGTGGGACTGGGGATTAGGAGGTGCAAAAGTCAGTGCTAGTGACTCAAACAAGATGCTGCAGACGGAGAAAGCTGAGTTCAACAGTGAGACTGTGATACTCAGAGGAGAGGTGGAAGCAGGGCAGCTGCTTCAGGGGCAGGGTAGGATTTCTGCCAATATTAGCTTCCTGTTTACTGGTGACTAACATTGCTATATGCAAATTTCACCAATAGGACTGAAAGAGTAATCTCTGTGTCCAGTATCTGCACCATAAAAATTATTGCCCCAGATCTCTTCACATTTTGCCATTGCTCAGTAAATGAGTGACAATATTGACCCAGGGAAAATCTTGGATGTATCTCAGCTCAGGGATTGTTTGATCTCAGAGGCAGAAGCTACTTCAAGTACTCTGAAAAAAAAAGAAAAAAGAATTTATTTACTCTTCAAAAAACACTTGCAAATACCCTTGATCTTGTTTAGCACTGATGATTGTCCTGCTTCAAGTGGGAGGTGAGATGGGAAATATCCAGAGGTTGCAGCCTTTCAGAATTTTTATGGACCTCTCAAGCACAAGTAGGTATCTCAAATCCCATAGAATTACTGGGTAATCATAGAATCATAGAATAGTTTGGTTGGAAAAGACCATTACAATCATCTAGTCCAACCATAATCTTAAAATATATTTAAAAAAAACAACAACAACAAAAAAAGAGTTAGCAATGGATTGTGTAATGATAGTCCACTGAAAAAAGGCATTATCTGTGACCTTTGAGAATTAACCAGTGCATCTGAACCCACTGAATATACGCCACAATTAAAGGCAGTCAAAAACACGCATGACTATTTCTGTGTGGGAGATATTCACATTTACGTCTATTTCTTACAAGCACTGCCATCAAAAATATATTTCAATTATGTTTGCACATCAAGAATAATGCTTTTTTCCCCCCTTTGTCATTTCTTCAGACCAATGCAAGCGAAATTTAAAAACTTTCTGTAAACAAAACTTATCGCTTATCTGCAACATACTTGCTTCTTTGCTTCTTCTTTTGTTGAGGACAATTCTTGGCTTACCTTCTTATCTCTGTGGCTAATAACAATTTGTGCTTTTCTTTAGGGAAACATAGACAAGGCATCATGATGTAAAAACACAGCACAGTCAAAGCATTTCAGTTTTAACCTCGAGGCTAATTCATAAAGGTCAACGTCAAATGTGGGTATGAACCTGACCCTGGGTTAGTCAATCTCTTATTTAAGGTGAAATGCCTTTTATGTGCGTACATCCTGCGTGCCTGAGCAATGCAAGGTGCCCATCTCTGTGGAACTGCCTGCTCTCCAGCTTGTGGTTCAACCTCATGAAATGCAACCTTTTGCAGAGGAATCTCCCTAGGTTTGTATGTCAGAGAAAGCTCCCCTGCTAATATCTGCAGGTTTCAAGTAGGCGCACACAGCTGAGGCTGATACTTGGCCCCCATAGCTGTATCCCCACATCCCTTGCCGCTTAGATCAGGGTTTCTCCACTGTTTCTGGATGGACGGGTGTGTGCAGACAGCCTTCTCTTCACTGCCTGGGTTTGGCTGTGGTTTGGGGGGAGTTTTTCACTCACATTTCCTGCGTTACGCTTTAACTCTTGCCATTGTTCATTCTCCTTTCATTGCCGTGGAAGGACATTTCTTTCACTTCAGCATTTGGTCACATCAGAAGCAGATAACGCTGTGGGAGGTGGCAGGAGGCGTGACTCATGCTCGGAGGTCACTTCGCTTTGCGGAAAGGGGGTATTATTGTCTCACCTTCCTCCTTGAATTCAGCATCCCCACTGTGTCGAGTAGTGCTGCCTGTCAGTCCTGCCTGCCCTCCCTCTCGCTTCTCTGCCATTGTGGCTTCTGCTCCTTGCTTTCCTCCTTCTGAGGAGAACATCAGAGGTCAAAGGGACCTTGAAGACCAAATTCAAAGCAGGGCTCACTTTGGTTCACCACTGGTGAGCTAGCTGGCCACCCACTGCTTGCTACAGGCATGAAGCCTGATGGTCCTGTCCATTCTCACATTAAGTCTAGGTATCTGGAGCTCCCTCATCATCTTAGTACCTGTGGAGTTACCATCACAAGAATTCACAACATTCAGGAAAGACTATTCCCCCTTTTTGCAGATGAAAACTGAGAGTCATAGTTCAAATGCCTTAAAAATGTTGGGTTTACTATATCCTAGTGATTTTTTCTGTAGCACTATTGAATGGGAAACCCCAAAGACGTGTACTGAATCAATACTGTCTGAATATGGCCCTGGTCTACTTTGCCAAATTATAAATTAATTCATAGAAGAACACAAATAATAGGCAAGTCTATACACCACTTCCTTCCCATCCCACTCCTCCTCTGCACCTCAATTGTTAAAAATGCGGCAATAGCAGAAGTAGTAAAAATTAACTAACTCTACTGTGGCACATCACAGGCACTCTGTGCTGGAGCCCTGAAAAGCCCATAAGCCATTCATTAAGTGGGAGTGAAGCTATTACAGTGATAAGCATTTATGAAAAACCCACCCTCAGAATCAAGTTGGAAAAAGCATTATGCTTCCCTTTCTACTGTGCTTTGGAAATACAAATGTCTCCTTTGAGATGTCACAGGTATTTCCTTGGAAAAAATTACGTGGGAGTGAGGAATTCCTTGGAATATTTTAGTTCAGATAAAAAATGTACAGGAAGCCATAGTCTTCTAAAGGCAACTTAGGTCATGAAACACACTTGAATTTCTAGACCACAGAGCCATCTGAACACTGGATCAAATCTGTCTCTATTCCCTGATTCTACTGGTGATTCAGAAACTCAGACGAGTCCTATAAAGTGTTTGTTAAAAAAAAAAAAAAAGATAAAACCTTTACATACAATGTTATTAATATTATAATTAAAAGCTCATGCAGAATATTAAAAGCAAGATGCATCCTTCTAAGAAATTACCCAACAGAAATAATTCCATGGGAATTCAATTACCAAGTGTTGGAATTGAGGTTGGAGGTGAGGTGAAGGTTTCTCTTTCTCATTGTTGTCAAGCCTTTTATGTTGGGAAGACATCAGTTTGAGATGTCTAAACATGTAAAGACATCATGAGAGTTTAGACTGTCATAACCAGCCATGGTATAGAACTACTGTAAGGAACTAAGGATGTAGGATGCTTGTGCAACAGTCTGACTACAGAGACAGGTCTATGCAATTTAAGTAATGCCAGGGCTTGCTGTTGCACAATTGGCCCTTAAACCTGTAGAAGATACTCTTCTAGGGGAGAAGTCATACAAAATAAAAGAGAAACTATACCAAAGCAGATAGCCTGCCCCCCAAAAAGCAATGCTTGCACCTGCAAAGACAGTGGTTGAAGCTTGAAGCGTGGCTGAGGATTGTTCTTCCCCACAGCAGAGCCCTTTTGCTCCTGCTGGGGCTCGGTTCCAGCTGGGGTCACATTTACTTTTGCAGCCTGAGCCTCACTATTTTCAGACTGTGGTTGTTGAGACTCATAAAACAACAAAAGCCACTGAAGCAAATGGCAACTGCATCCCCTATAAATTTGCAGCATTGTGCTTTATACAGATTCCCTACCTTCAGAGCCACAAAAAAGTCATTTTTTCAATAGATGGAATCACAGAGGTGTAAAATCAGAGTAACAGAATGGTAAAAACAGACTCTGTAACTGTACATTTTCTTATAAAATTATTTGGCTAACATAAAAAATGGGCCAAATTTCCCTTTCTGTGGAGAAGGTTGAAACTCCTGAGAATCCACATGCAGAAATAACACAAGAAGATAATTCTGTAGATTACGTAAAAATAAACCTTCTGAAATTTTCCTGTTTTCTTTTTAACTGTAGAACTTGCCATACAGATGATATCCAGCCACAGTATAGCTTATCTTATGATGTTATTTTAATTATAAAAACAAAACATCAACAATTACCATCTGTCTCCCTTGGTATGAAATCCAAACAGTAAAACAAACAAGCCATTGAAGTAACTCTTTTTCATGTTTTGGGTTTGAAACATCCTCCAGTTACACACATGATGGCTGAAGGAATTGCTTCTCATTTACACTTTTTCTCTCTGCAAACCATAAACTGCCCTTTAATTGATTCAAAAGGTGGGTAGGGATTAGCAGAATCAAAGTCACATAAAAGAGGGAGATTTTTTTTAAGGCTTCCAATGGCAAATACAGACAAAAGGGTAATACAAACACAATTAAACTCTTTTGATGCAAAGGAAGCAAATGTTCATATTGTGACTTGCAATAGAATGAGTCAAGAAATTAAGACAATCAAGCTATGTCATGTTTTAGCTCACAGTCACTGTAAAGTCTGGGGTTATAAACTCTTTCCTTTGAGACAGGCAAACAGTGAGGGCTCTGTTCTGTTTTGAAGGGATGGATGCTATCACTTAGACAAGATCCTAACTCTCAGTGGGTGATAAAACCTTATCACCCCCATGAACAACACAGCCTAGTAACTGATGGGTGCCTCTATCTCGCAGCTCCAGCTGCTGGCTTCCTCTGCCTTGAAGTAAGGGAAACATAAATAAAACAATCACCATATGGATATTGCATTATGTAAATGGCAGTAGCTGTAAGAAATGCAGTTTCATAGAGTACTGGCAAAGGACTGAATTCATCACCAGCAGTTTGAGGCTGGTTGAACTGAGAGAAACGTTTCTCAGGCACATTCCTCCAGCAGCAAGGGAGAGCTGAGCTTTATCTTCAGGACACAAGTCTTCCTGGCCAGTTGACGCAGGGACAGTGTTGAAAATTAATAGTCATTGGCTGAGGACAGATGACTGTCCTGGTTTTTTTGCTAGGATAGGGTTAATTTTCTTCTTAGTAGCTAGAAAGCACTGTGTTTTGGTTTCAGTGGGGATTGTTATGAGAAGTATATTGATAACATACAAGGACACCGTGCTTGCGTAGTTTGCAAGAGCAGTGGACTAGGGGGGCGGAGGGGGGAGAAAAGTGTAATAGTCAGTAAAACCCAGAATTAACAGTTGGATATGCCAATAAGATATTCCATATCATGTTATGTCATGTTTAGTATATTAACTGAGATTGACTGGAAAGGGGGGAATTCTATCAGGAATCACTCAGCCTCACTATTCCAGGATTGTGATTTTGGTTTCAGGGTTCCTTTTCACTCCTCCAGGATTGTTATCAGCAGGTGGTGAGCAATTGTACTGTGCATCACTCATGTATATATATTGTTGTTATCATTGTTATTGTTGTTGTTATTATTATTATTTTACTCTAATTATTAAATTGTTGTTATCTCAACCTACCAGTCTCCTTATCTTCACCCCTCCAATTCTCTCCCCCATTCCCTGGGTGGGGGCGGGGAGGGGGGAGTGGGGAGGGCTGCAAGTGGCTGTGTCGTTTGGTTGCCAGCTAAGTTCAGCTATCACAATGACTGAAAAAAACTGCCTGAAATGAGCTAGACTTGGTACCAGCAGAAGACTGTGCTGCATGTTGCTTCAAGCTCCACTTCCATGTAGCATCAGCTTCCAGTATGCTCAAGCAGCAAAGGGTGGTTTGGGACAAAGAGCTTCAGAAAACATCAACCTGGACCTGATTGTCTCTCCTAGTTAAAATCAGCAATAATAGCACCAAAAGATCAAAGACAGGGATGCATTGTGACTCCTGGACTGCAGCAGGAGGATCTTTATATTGTGCTTTAGCAAGAAAAAAGGCCTTCCTAAGCCTTCCTCCATCTCCGAGTGTGTTGTGCTGGGGCTGATTTGCTGCTCATGTTCATTTCCAGTCAAAAGCTGTTATTCAGTTAAACCAATGCAAATCAGGAGCAGCCCCAGATGAGGTTCCTCCAGACTTGTAGGGGTGTATGAGCCAGCAAATTTCAGTCTTCTGTGGTCAGTGTTTATTACTGTAAGCAGGGAGTTGCTCAGCTCTGGACAGAGATCCAGGACCAGGCTGATTTACAAGTTAGTCACCAAAGCAATCTCTCTGAAGGACAGCCAAGGACAGAAGTTTAGATCTCATACAATTTTTAATGGTTTCAGTGCCAGCCTTGAATCATTGCTGACCACCTAGAAGCAGTTCAGGATTTAGGAATCTAACACGGGACTGAAGTTGAACTTTGGTGCCAAAATCCCAAACTGAGTGGAGCAGCCCTGCACCCTCCTTTCTTTAAGTTCCCTCAAAAGGTCTGCGGGCACACACGTTTGCTGTTCACACACCCAGCCCTGTCCCAGGCTTGACTTATGCACTGCAGGGTCAGAGCTGTCCCCAACCTGGGGCTCTGGTCCACAGGAAATGTTCAAAGGGTGCCTATTGCATCCTGAGAGGTAAATGGCTGAGCAATTTTAAATTCTATTCCAGAACCTAAAACCAGGGAATTGCAGAGCCCTGTGCCTGTTATCGGACTCAGCCCTTCATCTCTGTGCCTGGCTCTCAGCACAGGTGTGATTTTCAGCCTTAAACAATTTGAGAGACTTCATTTAAATAAGCTGCCAGTCTGAGTTCCCTTTAATCTCTGAGATAGGGGGTTTTTTTTTCTTCTATGTTCTGTGGTTGTAAGAATGAAAAATGAGTGGTCAGACCAGTAGTTTGCAGTTATATTGTCTGTTTCCTTTTCCAAAGATTTTTTTTTTTTTTTTTTTTACTCAATGAGTTGGTTTTCTTAATGACTTGCAATAAGGTGGTTTTTCTTGTTGGTTTTCTTTTTTTCAAACTTTCATTGTTAATAATAACTCTGAAGCAGTCTTAAAACAGTGTATTCACAGTTTTACAGAAGTGTGAATGCTCTGCTGTGAACTCCATGCAAACACATCACAGCCCCTCGGAGACAACATGCAAGTCTTAAAACTGACAGAGCAAAATGAGTAAACCCATTTACACAAACCACCACATAGTCTAAGAGACAACGATTGCTCATTATCCGTTTATTATACTTAAGTAGAAGAACCTTCTGCAAAGCAATAGACTCATAAAAGCTCCTACCAGCTAAGAGTCTCTGAGAAAGCCATCCCCATCGTTCAATGCAGGAAGTTAATTCCACAGCCAAGGGAAATTATCTCCTGATAAAGTTAGGAACTGCACAGCAATAGCAGCAACCATTCAGGGTTTTTAGAAACAAATTACCAGGGTTCTTCACATGTGTTACAAGCCAATGCTACTGAAAATAGTCATTTTGCCCATTACAAGTGATTTATGAGCATTCACTTTCTTCTCCAGCACAGTTAGATACTAACAAACCTGAGATCAGAGGCAGAAGCAGGGCCTCAGCTATGAATAGGAGCCCAATGCCTATTATTCTTTGTAGTGGATATGTTTTCCTGAAGACTGTGGGTAGGAGAAAAAAAACCCCTGTGATTATAGGATATGCCTAGCACCAGTAAAACAATGATTCCTTTAATCAATCTATAGAAGATATGGAGCTTCACCCATCCAGGTCCTTATAGTGGCTCAACGCAGGGTGTAGAGACAGGCCTCTGAGATCAGTTTATTGAATTGTACCTGTCCAAGGACTCTCAAGATGGGATTTCTATAAATGAAAAGATGAACTTAGATAAATGTTTCATACCTGAAAGTATTTTCTGATTGTTGGGACTGATTGTTCCCGTGTTCACAGTTTGTATTTTTAACATCCCTTTTTTGTTAACAGAAGATAGAAACAACTTTTGGAGAGGAGATTGAATCTTTCTGGTCAACAAATTTTGACTGGATCTGCATGTCTGCAGCTGACTAGAGATATGAGGTCACTTGATTATGCAAACAGATCACTTTTCTCAATGTTATTCCATCCTCCTCTGTCCCATGGATCACCTCTAGTTTCAACTCGATCAGACCAATATTTGTTTTACCTCCAGTTCTTACACAGGTCATTAACTTGGAACATCACCCTGTCCTTTAGATTAAAAGTTACAAGATGCATAGAGCTTGCATCATTTTCTGCAGTACTCATAGGCCCTTTGAGGTGATATCTATCCAGGGATGTAACAACTTAGCCTTTGTCCAACACACCCACAAGAAGAACCTCCTTCTTCCTCCACAGGTCCTTTTTCTCTTACCAACGCTTGCACTTTCTCTTCCATAAGTAAACACATGGTTCCTGGGTTACTCACAATGTATGTCTCAGCTGCAATCTGTCCTATTGTATAGATACAGAACACAGAATTAATTTCAGGATACAGAGCAGAGTAGATTCCTATGCAATTAGTCTGCACAGAGATCCTTGTTTCAATACCTACGTCACTTAGAGTGTGTGAACGAGCTTTGCTCAGGCTAACTCTATATCTGTACCAGAAAGGTGCTTATAAGAAAGCTGGGTGGGGAAGAACTGTTCACAGGGCATGTAGCAATAGGATGAGGGGTAATGGTTTTAAACTAGAAAAGGGGAGATTTAGGTTGGATAATAGGAAAAGTTCTTCAATATAAGGGTGGTGGATCACTGAAACAGGTTGCCCAGAGAGGTAGTGGAGGACCTGTCCTTGGAGATATTCAAGGTCAGGCTTGATGGGGCTCTGAGCAACCTGCTCTAGTAAAGACGGCCCTGCTTACTGCAGGGGGGTTAGACTAGATGGCCTTTGAAGGTCCCTTCCAAATAAATACATTCTATGATTCTAACTCAGAGATGCCAACATGGTAGAGCAGTGAAACATGGAGTTTCCTGAAGTGTACGTACTAAATTTTGTTTTACTAGAGAGATCCATGGGGCTCAGGTGCTCTTGTGTTAGACACAACAAGCCCAACAGATTTTTAGTCCTGATCTTTGCAGCACATGAAAGGGCACCACAGCCACACAAAGCATGAAGTTCACCACCATGACTGCTAGAAGGAACGGTAATTCCCTATCTTGCTGTTTATCACTATTTCAAGTTTTGAACCCTATAGCAGTTGCACGGCTTCTGCATGGATTTCAACAATAAGGAGAATTTCCATAAAACTTCATAAGTTGTCTGTCTTCATTATTGCCACAAGCTGCTGAGCATAAAAACCCCTGTAGTTATTGTTTCAGAGTCTGATAAGGGATCTTTTGCTTTCATCCATTGGCAGAAGAGTGAATTGAAACAACCAGTTAATTTATTCCTACATATAAGTCTCAAGGTTGATTGAATATTTTTAATTCTCTATATGATTAGGCCAGTGTATGAAACCTTGAGTGGAAAACAGCAGATAATTAGGGAATGATTATTCATTCTTTCTCCTAAAACCAGAACTATAAGACAAGCAATGAACTATCAGGTAGAGGATTTAAATTGAAAGAAAGTACCTTTTCATGCGATGCATACCTAAACAAATGGAACCCATTGATACATGATGTTGTAGGTGCCAGGAGTTTAGATGAATTAAAAAAGCAATTAGACAAATGTATTGAACGAAAATCCATTAGTGACTATGAAAAATAAATATACACCTCCTTTACCAGAAGTTGCTGGAAGGAGATGCTGGGGTAGCGAAACTGGAAGCTTGACTCATTTTTTTACCTCGTCTTTAAGCATTCACAGCAAATCAATGGCAGAGGCAGAAATCCCGGGATAGGTGGATCTTAACTCAAGAGCAGCCCTTACACTTCTGTGTTTAAGGCATCCCTTTTCCTCAGCCACTGCCAATATTCATTTTTTCTTGGGGCAATTCTGATAGCACCTGTCCTTAAAACAAGGAATTACATATTTACTGTGTAAAGGTTTCCATTTGTTCTTTACGTGCTGTAACCTCAGTTGCTAGCAAACTCCTCTTTGCCAGAAGTGGATGCCATTTTTATTTAGCTATTTATAGACCTTTTACAGAGTTGTTGGGCACACTTGTCCTCTACCGTTTCTCATTTATATCGTTGCACCTAACAGAAATTGAAAATTTGAATGAAAATGTATGATCATGCCTTGTGTATCATGCCAATATCTATCTAATATAGCTAAGGATAAACAATATTTCTGAAGTCACTGGGTTCCATGCTTCCATTGACATAACAACATAGTTTCAAGGACATTCAAATGATCACTTTCATCAAACTTCCAAGGGATAGGCAGAGTTTGTGTTTCTTTTTTGGTGTAGCATACCTTTCAAAAAGGATCTCTGAAAGGCTTTCCTGCAATATACCTCTTCCTGTGACCTTCTGCTGTTAAAATGCTTTTTTCCACTACTTGAAGAATACCACAGTATCCATTCTTGCAGTTTCTCCTAATTGGTCTCATGTGAACACCTCATGAAATCACTTTTTGTAAAAGACCGACAGGCAATTCCTTCAAGGCAACCTTGTGTGTTTTAGCATTTCTTGTTGCTTTGGGCCATTGCCCAAGAAGTAAAAGCTGTCCATGACATGAAGCCTCTACACTTGAAATCTCTCCTCAAAGCAGATTGTTTTTTCCCTTTATTTTCCAAATCTGTTTCAGCATTACCTGGGAAGGATGGGAAAATTCACTGGAAGAGAGAAATCTGTGATGATTGCAGCCACAAACTCCCACCTCCCAGCCCCTGGTAAATACAAATTTGCATGTACCTTTTAGTACATCCCCAGAAACACTGATACTCATTTAGGGACACCTGGAAAGGTGTCCTTCTGAGATTGTCTTTTGTTCAAAAAGCAATAATAATTTGAGAGTGAGCATCAAATTCACAGGTCTACCTAGTAAAAGCACATACAGTTAAAGATTAGATCAAGAGAGGGGATTAACTGTGTAGATATAGGACACAGCTGCTAATTGGCTGTTAGCAAAGGTAAATTTTTATTAAGGAAAGAGATACTAAGAACAACAGATCCACACAACATTTCAGACTGAGGGCTTCAGTCTGAAGCTACATCCTTTTTCCAGGCAGTGTAATCTTCCTATGGGATATTCTCTTGAGAGCTGGGCACAAGTCAGCAGTGCCCAAAGTCACCTAGAGTGGCCCACAAATGCTGATTTAACTCGGGAGCTGGCTGTTCTGCACAGGTGCAAATTTTGCCCTTGGCAAGTATAAGCAACATAAGTGACACAGAAGCAATGACTTCCGTGACCTCTCGCAGATGATTTGCATCTGAAAAGAGACAGTTTTGGAAATAGAACAGTTTTGTCATAATGTCTCTGAAATAAAATTATTTTACTCTTTGATTCAAAATGACTTTTAATTCTGAAACTTCCTTCAATGCTCAGCTATTAAAGTTTTCTGGTTTTTAAAAAGTTAGACTCCAGAAGGATTTTTTCTTTTGATTTTGACCCAACTCTGACTTAAGAATAAATTGTCAGAAGAGAATCAATCAAACTGAGTTATTAGCAGTTGTGTCAAAGTGAAACAAGGGTGATTTTATCACATAAGGTGTTGCCCACAAAATTTCCAGAGCTCTGCCCAAAACATGGGGTCATTTTTGCACATTTTGGAGCTATTCTTTAAATGTGTGGACAGCAATATTGACATATAAAGAATTAGCAGCTGAGGCTACAAAGGGAGCTGTGTGCCTGCAGAATTCTGTCCCAGGGACCTGACTGTAGTACTGAGCCTTTGATATCCATGGAAATGTGGAATCCCAGGAATTGTAAGTAACCCCATGGGCAAATTTATCTTATAACACTTGGGAAAAATAAAAGGCATCCAGCATGAGGTCATCAGTTCCTACTGGGGGAACAATTGACAAGATGGGGTTTAAAAAGGCAGAATTCAGTTGAAATCCCTCTACATCTGGAGCTTACTTCTCATGTTACGGGAGTCCCAAATGCTCCAAGCAGTGAACCATTAGTGACTGAAGGAGCAGCAAAACAACTGTATAATGCATGAAATGTCTGGAAGTGTCTGACTCCCTGGGAATCAGCTGAAGCTTTCAATTGATGCTTTAGTGGTAATTGAAGTTTGCAGCACTGGCACATCCTAGCTTCGTAATTAGATGGATTACAATCTTTCTTGTTTGGCAGCATTCTTTAAACAAGCTTCAGTTTTTCATATAGTCAACACTCGAGCAGAGATAAATGTCACATCAGTTCAGAGTGAAAAGTAATTTAAGGAAAGACTCAAATTTATCTTCCCTGAGTACCAAACAGGAGATATTTCAAAGACAGGACAATGGCCCTTTCTATCTTAAAAGAATGGCCCATTTCTCACATATAAAGACTAGCTTGTGAGGGAGAATCTATGGGTGTGCCTTCCCTGAAATCACTGAAGCTAAACCTGCTTATAATATTTCAGGATCCAGTCCATGTATTAATGAATGGATGAAATTCTGGTAAATAGAAGTGTGTATGGAAAAGAGGAAAGGGATAACTCCAAAGGAGAAAAATACATTGAATATTACTTAGTAAGATAGGATTTGTCACTGAGATTGGTAACCGTACGGAGAAGGGAAAAACAAACAAACAAACAAACAAACAAAATCAACCAAAAAACCCTCTATGCTGGGATTTATTGAAGTGAAATTAAATAAAGGCAGTAGAGATCAGGAACCAGACTCCATCCACAGAGGAATGGGAGACATGCCCTTCAGTTACTTACATCCAAAACTTGCTTCTGTAAATCATTTTCACTCTCAGCCTTCAAATTGCAGCATCTAGCTCGTGCTACTGACAAATGTGCTACATTTACATATCTTATTTTATTGGTGTCTTTTGCAGTTTCAGAGGCAATGTTTTGAAATCAGCTCAGTTTCCTAGTATTCATGTCTAGATTTTCTACTACATGGATGTTTTTGTTGAGATATATGAAAACTTCTAAACATCAGTGGATTGGTTTATCTAAAGAACTGAGCATCCTGAGGATTTCACTGAATAAATCCTCATCCCTGTGTCCTAGGAACTAGAATGCATGGTTGTGTCACCACTGTGATGGAAGCCGACCTCCAAAGCAGAGCAGACAGTTACGGTTGATCTTCTTCTGGTCACACTATTGCCTCAGTTTCCTCTACAGTGTCTCCCATCCCCTCACCTCTTTCCTTCCTCATTCAGCAGGTGGATAATATTGATGTCCTTGCCATCCCACAAGAGTCACAATATTTCATGTCTGGGGCAAATCAGGCTGGCCTAGTTCCAATGGCCAAAAAAAGATTGAGAAGGAACTCTACATACTCTGCCAGTTTTTATCCATGGCCTTCCGATCACGTGCACTTCATCTTGAGGAAATTTAGTAGTTGCCACCATCATTATTCCCTTATTACAGATTTTACTTTGTGCTTGGTTCCTCCATGACTGATCAGGAGAAGATCCTGTGACTCCCTTTGTGATCTGGCAAGTCCCATTTCAGTGAAATTTATGAAGCACATAGATATTGAAATCTGAATCCCTGAAGCCTTGGCCTAGTATCCATTGCCATCAGCGAAGGACACTACTGACAGTAACAGCTAGGACCTCATTCAATGAGTAAAAGTTACCAAGCAAAAAACATCCCACAGGACATGCTTCATTGTCTCTATAATTTGCAAGATGCTCAGGTACTTACGTGACCAGAATAAATAAACAGAAAAAGAATGAGAAAGTCAGAGGCAGAGACAGGTAAGTGACAGAGACTCTCACTGCAGCAAATCACTCAGGAAGTCTGGATTATATTTCCAACTTTGCTACAAGCTTCTATCTTATCTTGGGAAAGTCCCTTGAAGGCCATTTCCATTCTGAAAACCATCTACTTGAAAATGACACCACCTTACTCAGCAGAACTACTTTCTTGAGTAGTCATAGTCATGGTTCCTTCATTTAATGAAAAAAATATTTTTTAAGAAGGACTGTTTTTTCTTTTTCAAAGAGCTGAGTTCAGCTGTAGGCTGTCTTCTGCTTGCTCAACAGAAAAATATAGTTATATCCCTGCAACCTCAACATCACAGGCATTCAAGCAAGGTCCCTATGGACTTATTGACTTGCATAATGTCTGGTGCAAAATATGCTTGTATTTCCAAGAATGAATGAGTGAAAACTCATTTTGATGAAAGTCTGAAGCACCTCCAAACATCAGGGCAGTGGTTTACCAGAAAAAGCTTGAAGTAAGAACATTTGGAGGTAAAATATATTAACTACTTTTAAGATTGAGTTTAATTGGTTCATAAAAGGGATTATATAATGTGAGCCCCTTTCAGGCCTGCATTCCTTAACTGCAGAATATGTCATAAGGCTAAGAGATCAATCAATGGTAAGGACCCTTCAGAGATTTGACCATGTACATGAGATACAGTTTAAACGAGAGTGCTTTAGCTGTACATCCTTTCCTGTCCTATAACACATTCAGTAATGTACCATTTAGGAGGATTATGATAAATTGGTAGTGCGATGATGTGACAGGAATATCCTGGGTGAAAGAAAATCCTGGGTAACGCTACTGGCAGGAGTGGTTTGAGTGCCACAATCCTTATACATTTTGGAGGTCTCCAGTAGAAAATGGTGCAAAAGAACATCTTCAGTGGAAGTACAATATGAAGCACTGAACCAAAACAAGCTGCTCTCTGAGAAGCAAGCACTGAGGATGATGGACAAAGTCACCTGTGGTGGCCTTGCAGAATCACAACCATGTTCAGCAAAGGGTGCATAAAGCCTCTGATTGACATACGATGGTTTCCACATACCTCTACCACTTATGAACCAGTGCTGAAGAGGGACCTCAAGAGCTAATTTAAAGCAATGGGGCTTATCAGCTTGTAGTCTGTGCCACATAAGTTGTAAGTATAGCTACACTATTTTGAGACCAGCACTGACCAGCACTGACTGAGAGAAGCATAGACACATGCACTTGTCACTGTACCTGCACTAATAAATGATGACTTGGGTGGCTCAGGTCTGGATGTCTCAGCACCTCCTATATGGTTTATGGGCAAAATCCACCCATGGATAATGGTGAATTGACTGTACTTCTAAACTTCTGCTCCCACATGCACTGTATCAAACCAACAGCCACACATACGTAGAGAAATTGAATTTTCCAAGTGGAGGTGAGATAGAATTGCAGCAGCTGCAGAAATCGCTGTCCGCTGTAGAAGAATTGCCAACAGCCACCATTCACCCATCCATAGTCATCTGTTGCTAAGCTTTACAAGTAAGTTCTCAATGCCTTCACCATCAGTGTGACTGTATAGTTCACAAGCACACTTCCCCCCTTCTCCAGGCTGGACCTTTGTGTTAAGTTTGGAGCATAGACTGGATGCTGAATGATTAGCGTTGCTCCTTGATTCAGGGGATTTGGCATAGATGAGACATAGAGGCCGATAACCTTTTTTTGATGAAGTTTTCTCTATTTTGGAGAATATTATAAAGCATATTCTCTAAAGCACTCAGCTTCCTATGCTTCATTCAGGTGGCATAAAAGCTGTACAGACCGGGCATACCATAAGGGTCAGACCTGCAGCCTTTGGAGGTCTGCAAATGGCATGGAATTGATATGGCAGGATTGCACCAAGAACAGATGATGCTCCCTGTGGGAACATTGCCAACTGGTTCCTCCTATCTGCTGAAGGGTGGATGGAGGTCAGACTGCTGGGACCCCAGTATAGCATTATACTTCTTTATATTAAACAGAAATGTGCTGCAGCAGTTTCTTTCTTCTATGGACCCTGCCTTATGCCATCACATAAATAACAGGTTTGTGACTTGCATATACATTCATATCCTTTTATATATATATATAATTTTGAATGGGTCTGTGGCATTTGTTTGTGAATAAGCTAATACCCATGGACCTCATTCATGCACAGTTATGAGTCTCACCAAGGTAGGACAGGAGACATAGAATGATAATTTTAGCTTTAGCCTAAAGAAGTACAAGAAAAGAAAAAAAAAAATTGTGGAGTATTTTTAACCTGTCACAATTTTATTCATTGCTATCTGTGGCATTCAAGTGGAGAAGGTCGCTCACACAGCAGAGAAACTAATCATTATGGGAAGAATTAACTGTATTTGAGATTACATGGACCAGTTGGAACAAGTCCAGAGAAGGGCCACCAGGATGATCCGAGGGCTGGAGCACCTCTCCTATGAAGACAGGCTGAAAGAGTTGGGGCTGTTCAGCCTGAAAAAGAGAAGGCTCCGGGGAGATCTCATAGCGGCCTTCCAATACCTGAAGGGGGCCTACAAGAAAGCTGGGGAGGGACTTTTCATAAGGGCTACTAATGACAAGACAAGGGGAAATGGGTTTAAACTGAAAGAGGGCAGGTTTAGATTAGATATTAGGAAGAAGTTCTTTACTGTAAGGGTGGTCAGACACTGGAACAGGTTGCCCAAGGAAGTTGTTGATGCCCCGTGAGGCTTTGAGTAACCTGATCTAGTGGAGGGTGTCCCTGCTGAAGGCGGGGGGATTGGAACTAGATGATCTTTGAGGTCCCTTCCAATCCAAACCATTCTATGATTCTATGATTCTATGATTAGACATCTAAGAGGCAAACATCTAATCTAAGGCAGTTTTCTAGACTCTGTACTCAATGGAGAGAAACAGCAACACCCAGTATGGGCAGGATCAGTGACCCTCTGAAGACAACTCTTTCTGATAACTACAGAGGGAGTTCAAATTACTAGTTTACTTAAAATGTTTGGCTTTTTTACAGTTGAAGTTATAAGAGGTAAAATGTCTTCCAAATATCTAGTGCTTGCAACGTTCAGGAGTTATATGTATCATGCCATTTTGCTTGGGTTCCCCCTCTAATTTCAGATAATGTTTTCTGCCAAGGTTAGAATATACCAGATTGCAAAGGAATAAAGAGCATCACCTTTGTGGTTCTCTGAATGGCACACATAGGTTGAGTTCCTTCATCTATAAGAAAATTATGGGTCATTAATGCATTCAAGAGGGGGAACCAGTCCTGAATTTCAACAGGACATTCAGCAATACCTGTCATTGCAACAGTTGAGAAATGTCTATTGTTTGGTATAAACTCTGCTTAACAGAGTAGGGATAAGAACCATAAAGCAAGAAGACAGTCTTGGATTTTTGCATCCTCAGAAATGTGATTGAAAAACAATGACTGGTTCACTGCACTATTGTTCAAAGATTAAGGCAAACAGAACAAAGAAGCATCAAGGTCATCTAGTCCATCAGAGAAGACACACTTTCCACAGTGTGTTTCTGAGTGTTTTGTTCAATCTCATTTTAAAAGTCTCATGCTCTGGGGGCTATACTAGCTCTTTTGGGAGTTTGTACTAGTCTAATAATAGATCTTCATCTCAAGAAAAGTTCTTTGGTATCTGCCCTGTTATTCTTTGCATGGTGTTATTATGTTGCTACGTTCACCTCTTAGATCATTCCAATAATCTTTCCATCAAATTTGGGCTTTTCATAGACTTATGCACAAGCCTCATTTCATCATATTATAGATAATATTTCAAACCTTTGCTGCTTAGAAGACTGCAAAGGCAAAGCAGACTTGATGCAAAGCTCAATGTGAATTCAAGCTCACGTGAGTACAATGGGTACACAGATTTCTGTTCTGGACAAGTATCAAAGGCTTCTTCCCATTCACAAAGCTATACATGAACATTAACTGGAGGAGTAAAAGGCAGTTTCTCAGGTGCCTCCAGCTATGGAAACCTCATATGATTTATTAGACCATGCTAGTTCCCTGCACTCAGGATGTCTTTTTCTTAACTTGGCCTCATACTTTCCTTAACTCCTTTCTGTTTGCCAGTACTGTATTGACATAACAGTCCAGCGCTGAATATTTTTTCATAGATATGGTTATGGAAAACAGAAGCCTCCATTTCCATGAGCATCACTCATGTTTCTGTAGCACCTAGAGGCTCTGATGCCATTGTGCAATGTGTTGTAAATGAAAAACATGATCCCTGTCTCATAATTAAATGATTCATTTTTACAAGGGAACTTAACCAGCATATCATGCTCATTTTCATTAACCCATTTATGACTCCCTCAATCTGGCTGCATTTTCTCATCAAGCATCAAATATTTCAATATTTTCAAATTAAAAATACCCAAGATTTGATTCATTTTTCAATACTAATTTAAAGGAAAAAGGGAGTCATAAGAGTTTCTATCTCAGACCAAGCAAAATGTTCCATGAGTGGTGAAAGATTTTTGCTAAAACTACACCTACAGTTAAAATCAGAGGCAATATTTCAGGTGGGGAAAAAAAGCTGGTTTTCATTAATAAAACCAAATTCACTTTAAATGGAAACAAGGGAAGGCAAGCCTGAGGAAGACAGACTGAAAGGGCTTCTAAGTATCAAAATACAATGAAAATGAAGTAGAAATATAAGTGGAGAAATCAAAGCATAACATTTTTTATTCAAGACTTATGCTGGTGTGAATGTATTTAATACAATTCTTACCATCATATAAGTTCTAACTTACAAAAAAGTTGCCACTAGTAGGGAAAATAATCATAGGAGGAAGTATATGGTAGGTTTAGCAATTCACACACCCACATGTTCTTCCTCTGTCCCTCCACCCCAGTTGTGTCTGATGTTTTTCTCCTAGAACTTAATTTATTTTGTTTTCTTGATCTGTATCTGGTCATGATCTTGGCTGGGGTAAATTTCATGTTTTGGCTGCACACCCCTTAGGTTGAGAATGGATGTGTCCCACTCAGAAGCTTTCTAGGATGAAGCTGCTCAGTGCTTAACTCATCTTAAATTCATTGACTCTTCTGATGATTTTTTTTTATCCCACAAACCACCATATCTTGCTTTCCATTTCCACCACCGGACCTTTTTCTGCTCTTCCTTATTATTATATCTTTGAAGAGGTTTTCATGCAGTCAAAGTGTCTATGTCTTCCCCATATACAGCTTCTATTGACAATTGAGCCTGGTGCCACTATTCCTGTGATATGGGGGGAGATAAGGCTCTTGATGCCAATCAGTTACTCTACATAGGAGATACAACATTCCTCTGACAAATATTTGACTAACCTTTCTCCCATATATATCTCTGTGAATCACTATAAAATCCTGTGGCGTACCAGATCCACGTGACATTTCAGGGACAGGACTTACCAGAAATTTTAAGATGAGGGGGAAAGAAAAGAAAACCAAATTACAAGCCAAAATTTCAGCTGGTACGAATTAACAAAGCTTCACTGAAATCAAGAGCCATATCATTTTACTTTGGTTAAGAACTAGGTCACTGAAGTTTATGTTCCCAGAACCTCCCCTGGTATAAATTTTAGTATTGAGAATTGTTTCAATCAGGCAATGATTTGGCATCAAGTTCAGCCACCTAATGTGTTCAGTATAGAAAAAATTATATGTAAAAGGCCAGACGAAGTCAGTGCACACTGATGTTTCCAGTGAATTAGTGCAACTCTTTCATCTTTGGGGAAGACCTGAGTTTTAAATAGACCAGCTTTTTACTGACTTCATATGAATATCTTAATCTCAGCTTGATTAGCAATCTTTTGTAGAGGGATCAGTCTTGGAGGATGAAAGCAAAGGAAAAATTTCTTCAGAAACCATAAGAGGTGGGCAGGAAGCCAGCTGGTGGGAAAGTCTGAAAAGATAAATTAAATGGATGTTGCTTCAATGGGGACCACTGAGCAGCCCATAGCGACCAACTGGGGACAATGCTACTCAGTATAAACCCAATTAAAACTCTGGCTGTGATGATCTTGGACACATTCCCATACTATTAATGTTGGGATAGGAAGCAAGACTGGAGATTTAAGTAGTTAGGTACCCAGGTCTGCAACATGTGTGCAGAGCTTGCTACCACAGACTGGCCAAAAAGTACCAATCACATATGAGTGTGCCTCCAGAAATCAGTTGCCCTCATTGCGCTTTGGCTGTGGCATGTTCCGATGTCTGGGATGCAGTGACAATGCAGATCCAAAATGAGGCAGTATCCAAAATTGCAGAGACGGAACTGACTAATGGGAAGATGACAATGGCCTATGCACAAAGGGGAACTGTTGGGCTCTAGAGAGTATTTTTGGAGTTCCTCAAGGATCAGTCTCGGGACTTATGTGACAATAATTTCATTAATAGCACTACCACAAAAAAAAAGCCTGTTGTAAATGAAATTTGCTGATGAGAAGTTTAAATATTCAGTATTGTCAACACAGAGAAGGATGAGGAAATCATACAGAAAGTACCAGATAATGTCAGTGATGGGAGTAAGAGAAATAAAATTACTTTCAATGGGGAGAACAAGTTTGGCACTTCCCTTATAAGTCAAAGAGAAAAGGATATGTGGATCAATGGTGTGAGTATATTAATGCAAATCTACAATAATATGGATCCTGTTAAGTTTCTTGCTCACCAGTCCAAAAGAACAGATGATCTGATCAGATAAGCTGGCCTCAGCCCCAGCACCTCAATTAAGGGCTCATCTGACTTGCAAAGTCACCAATACGATAAAGAATTGGGGATAACAGTGTCCTACGTGTATCTGAACATTTCTGAACCAACTTTCTCCATTTCATATGGAGAAGTGCTCTCAGTGACACAACGCATATAGTATTACCATGTGGAGATTGAAATGCAACTAAACAAGGACTGGGGCTCATCCCTCTTGTGCTGATGACTTTTTGGCCTTAATTGCTTTGTGTAATATTTCCTTCTTTGTTCAGTGTCGCCTCAGTGAAAAGCACACAATAGGCACAGTTCAGGGTCTGCCAGGCACTTCAGAGGAACCTGGGGGACACTGCAGCTGGTGGCCTCCACTCCTCAGGCAGTCTGGGACAGGCTAGTGGGTACAGGAGAAGGAACAGTCTGGGACAGACACATGAGCCTCTCTGACCTATGCTTGCTGGTGGCCCCAGCAAGGTGATACACCACAGACCATGAGTCAGAAAGGAGAAAATTATGCTCCAGAGGCGAGGATGCAAATCAGAATTTCTGCCTGTGAGGGTGGCTCCAAAAGTCATTGCTAGGGCTGCCAAGAGGCTGAATCCCAGAAACACCACCCAGGTGTCCACTGCTAATGCTCGCTGTCTGAGCTGTCATACCCATTGGCAGTCTCACAGGGATCAAAAATCAAAAATCTGGCCAAGAAACAGGCAAATCCCAGGACACCCACTTGACCGACATCCTGTGAGCCTGACACATGCCATGCCATGGACATCCTGGAAATGCTTGCTGATACCACCCAACACATTCATTTGGGATGCAGGAGACAGTCTCAGATGAAGGCACTATCTGTGAAAAACACAGATAGTGTTTTTCTGCCAGGTGTACAGGAGCCTCCATCCTGGGACAGAGACACAAAGCCACACCTGCAGCCTCCCATCAGGCAGAATGAATTGCAGTTTTGGATCATAGCCCTTGGGCATCAGCACAGGCTAGCAGATCCAACCCTGGAGTGTTTCCCCTTAAGGTTATAAAACACAGAGGGGTTGTTTTTTTATTCTACAGACTGTTTTTTTGGCACCAGCATTGGTGCTTTTTCTAAGCAAATAATTTAAAATGTGAATTTTTGGCATGATTCACACCAGGCTTTTCAGAGACTTTTTGCCAATACATCTTAAGTAAGAAATTGTAGGCATCAAGATCTACAGGCTGAATTTTGCAGAAGCAAAGGGCGGGGGGGAAATCAAGATTATCATTTACACTCCAGGGAAATTAATCCAAGGTCCATAGATTTAACACTCTCCACTGCTTATTGCGAACAAGACAAATACGCCTGAGCAGTTAACATCTCATTACTTGAATAAGTGAAATTGCCCCTTGTAAGCCTAAATCTTCCACTAAAAACAAAAGTGAAAAAAACCCAAAAGCATTTAAAACTACTCTTGGACACAAACTAAGACTTATTTGGTGCAGAATTTTCAGTCAATCCATTAAATGAACATAGACACAATTGCAAGTTTCTATTTAGCCATACACCCTCAATCTTAAGATATTAAAACATAAAAGTTTGGTTCAGACCATTCCCAGTAAAGATGTTATCAAAACTAAAAATGTCTTACACTGCTGGTAAATTTATTACTCAGAGAGTCTAATTGTCTGGTTTCTTGTCAGCCTACAGAGGTTTTTTATTGGGTTTGGGGTTTGTTTTTTTTTTTTTGTCAGCATAGTAACATTTTCTTTCTTCCATGCTTCATTAGCTCATCTTACTCATGCAATTTTCCCCATTTTATTTCATGTAAATCAAATTACTCATCAGCTCTGTAATGCCATGAGTGTACAAAGAGCTTTTTTTAAAAAGAAAAATCACATAGTAAAAAACCCAAACCTGATGTTTATGCAGGTAGTATAATTTGTTGGAGAACTATTCATAAGAGGTATATAAAGTTGAATGCCCTTCTGAGGATAGAAGGAATTATGAGGAATTTTAATGGGATTAGATTCTCTAGTATGCGACTGAGATAAGGTGATCAGGAAATATCTTCCAAACCAGGGGATTTTTGGCTTTTATATCTTTCTTCCTTTCTTTCTTTCTTTTTTTTTTTTTTTTTTGGCAAGTGTGGCTAATAGTACTTACGCTTCAGTGCCTTAGTTCATCTGCTAAATATTCCCCTCTTGAAAGGATGTGCCATAAGCAGAATATTCTGTTTATTCACCAGAATAGGCAGGTGAACTGCAAGCAGTTTACAAATTTGCATATGAGTATTTTCTCATCCCTTGCAAGATCAAAAGTGACAGCAGAAGCAAGCAGTAGGGTCAGCGGTGCAGACTTGAATTTGACTCTGCAAGAGAGGTTTTGGTGAGAGGTTTGCACTCACTCTTAGCCATGGACAATGAACGGGACAGGTCAGGTGAAAAGGGGGGTGAAAGCCCAGAAGTAGGGTGCTAGGACAGGACTTGGGGTTGCCAAGCTGAAGTTCGTGCCCTGTTAGAGATCTTCCCCTCATGGGCTGAGTATCTTCCCACTTCTCCTCACTGAGGACCAGCTCCTCCTTGCACATATGCAGTGCGGGGCAGAGAGGTAGAAAGCAGATGTAGGGGTTTGTGAGGATCAGTGCATTAAACACCCTTGCAAATCACAGTTACAGGGTCTGAAAAAAGTATCTCCGTTACAAAAAACACTTTTTCAGTTATTAATCCTGTTATACATCAGGTGACTGATATTCAGATGCATAGATATATGTGCATATGCACACAATTCGTTATTCTTAAATGTCTCATTTTATCACTGCTTTTTATCCTAACATTAAAGTACAGTCTAATACTAAAGAAAAACTACTGCAATAGACAACATTAAAGAAGTAAGAAAGCAAATGGCTGAATGCTGAGTGAGCAGACAAGAGAAAACAGTATAAATCATACCTAGCAAACCCCAGCATGATCAATAACAAAACAGTCTTCTGAGCAGGAGAAATTTCTTCTAGAACAGACAGGCAGCATCAGCTGAGATTTGTCTCTCGTAGACAGGGTATATAGGAAAAGGTTTCCAAATGTCACTATATAACCAACAAAACTGACAACTTGTAGGATTGTCTCATATATACTGGAAGTGATGAGAGACTGTCTTACAATGTGCAGGCTATCCCAGGGAGCAAGAGTTGGACCAATACCAGTATGATAAGACACGAGAAGGAACATACGTGAAGAAATTTTTTTTTTAAAAAGGAAGGTAGAAAAAACAGCTGGCCAAAATCTCAGGGATAAATTTGGTCCTGATTTCATTAAAAAGAAGCTTTTACCTGAAACTAATGCCCTTGCTTGCAAAAGCCTTTTGGTTTTAAGAGAGAAAGCAAGCTGGACTTGGAAAAGATCACTGCTCATGGCAGGGAGAGCACTAATTAACCAGCGGGGACCCTGGGGAGTAGATCTGTGTATAGTTGTGAAGCTCAACATTTCTTACTAAATTTTCTGTCAGTCTCAAGTGAGATAGGATGTGTAGCCAGGATCAGTCTTTTCTCACTGTAACACCACTTTCAGCCCTGTCTGAAGCTGGGAAGCATAGTGGTTTGTGACAGTTAAAAAATTATCTTCCAGTTTTTCATCACAGAGTACAGTTCTCCCTCTCACTCTGTATTTCATGTCCAACAATTTAGCCAGTATTGAAACCAGCTGCAGATAGCATACTAGCTGGGGATAGTGAGCCTTCAGGATGGTTCATTCTCCAACCTCAGCTCCCAAGGACTTCCCTGAGTCAATTCAAGGTAAAAAAAAAAAAAAAAAGAAAAAGAAAAAAAAAATTATGGGGAGATTTCAACACCTTCTACCCAGGTTCTTGCCTGTGATTCGTCCTTGAAATGCACACACTAACGTAAGAGTAATCCAGAGCTGAGCACCTGACACATCTCTAATTAGCATTGTTCTTGCAGTTTTACTTTGGATTTTTCCCCTGTGAAATCACACTTTTTGAGTCAGAACACTCATTGCCTCTTAAAGCTGTTTCTGCTGCATTTGTTCAAGATTATTTGTTTCCACCTGATCACATCTAAACACCCTTGTAACGGATGGTAGTAGCTATTCTTTCAGTCCAGAGGAAATCTTCAGATAACCAGGAATTTACTGCAAAACACTGCCCTTCATTCCTCTTGCTCATTTTTTTACACAGTTGTAGCTGACTGGGTTGGAAATTCACAGAAGGCAAGTGCTGAGCAAAGCTGTCTCCTGACACTAACCTCATTTTCACAAGAGAAATCTTTCTGAACTTTTAGCAGACCTACTTTATGATTTGATGTTATCCTTCTCTTCTTATCTAAACAGGTCAGAATCAGCTCTGTAAGAACCTGATCCTGCATCAAAACCAGTTACTGGGAATTGCAGCCACCCCAGAAGCCCCACTTTTGGTGGCAATGGGGCATAATGGAGCTGTTGTTTCCAACAGCTCAGTGAAATATGAGTACCCTACAAACAAGAGGCATGGATTTCCCCTGTGAACAAGGTTTTTTGGAGTTCTGGCAGCTCCAGGTTCTTCACACACAGGAAGCCTTGGAGAAAGTGCTACAGGACAGATAGGTTCAGGTAGTCTTGTTAGCTTGGTGTCAGCATCACAACCAGGCTGGGAAGAAAGTGGAGACACAGGAAGGGATGAAGACATGGCCAACTGGCTCAAGAGAGGCTTGGTTGTAAAAAGGTCATGACCTGCCCATACTGGTACACTGCTGCCAGATCCTGCTCCACTCCTGGTACAGAGGAAAAAAGTCCATTTATACCTATCCACCCCCAATTAGAGAAGTTGTTTTTTTTTTCCGGACAACATGTACCTGTCCACAAGTAGCAGGGATGGAGAGTATGAGCACCCTCGTTGAGCAATGGAGTTTGTATTAGGACTGAGAGCACCTCATTTGGGCCTTGCTGAATGATGCTCAAAATCTGTTTTAGAGGTGGGACAGTAGGAACTTGCAGAGGAGGCTTCTTTCCTGCATCATGTATGCTGGTGGATGGTCTGTAATCCTGGGACAGTTGAGTCCTACAGGGACCACAGGTTTCTGTGGAACTGATAGAAGAAAATTAAGGAGAACAAGCCCATTTCCTCCAGGATTTAACTTCTTAAATGGGGATCCTCACCTCTTGGCAAAATAAGAATCATCATGTGGAAATGGACTGAAACCTACAGAGACACACTGGGCAGGAGATGTAGAGCAGGGAATTTTTCACATTTTCTGTGCATGCTTCACTGAGGGAGCACAGTATTTTCATAGTATCTGTAAGAGTCTCAGAGTTTCACTCTTGCCTTCCACTTATGATGTCTTTCCACTCCCCCTTGACATCACCTCCAGCTGTGTCTGCTGCACTTCCCTTGCCATGGTGCTCTGCACTGGTTGCACAGATAACAGCCAGACAAAGGCAGCCAGAATGCCAAAGGCAGCATCTCTTTCTGAATACAGATTACACGGCTGAAGTCACAGGGTGAAGTTTACACGAGCAATCTCCCTGCGTCAGGAAAAGCAGGCATTTGCACTGGCCTCAGGAAGCTCAGGAGGCTCTATGAGGACTTTGATGCTTGTCCTGCTGTTAATTTGTCATTGTGCAAGGGTGGCTAACGAAGCTGGTGGAAAATAGGTAATGCAGGGTTATTGCACAAGGCCCACAGTCCCTTCTTGTCAGAGAAGAGCCGTCTTCTTCCTGCTGCCTCTCCATATTCTTCTGGGTTGCATAGCTATGAAGACAAAAAGAGCCGAGAACATCGCAGGCCAAATTCTTGGCTGTGCTTTTGCAACTGCTGTGGGGCAACCTTTGTTGAGATTTCCCAGTGGCAGGAGGACATCCAGTATTGCACCATCCCAAATAAACCCTAGCTCCAGGAATGCACTGCTACAGGAGTAAGTTTTGAAGAGGAAGATGCTCAGATTTGCTCCCCTTTTTGTTGAAGGTATGTAGATTGTGACCATGGAGGGCAGCAAAGCTCCCTTCTCCCTCAAAGATCTGGGAAACCAGAAGTGCTCTTCCTCCCAAGGTCTCTTACTTCCCTGCCCTGCCATCAAATTTCTCAGTGTTGTACCTTCAGCAGAGATATGCCCTCAAGTTTGTCCTCACTGGCAAATGCTTCATACTTACCCTCCCAAGAGAGTTTCTCCAGCAAAGATCAGACTCCTCATAATAACTCAATGAGACGTATTATTGAGGTTCAGGAGAGAGGACACACTCCTTTCTCTGTTCAGCTCTGCTGGCCTCCGGAGCAGACTAGGCAGAAACCACTCCCCCAAGGCAAAGGAGACACAACTGCCCCAGCCCACAGAAAGGAAAAGTATTGGAAAAGGAAAATATCCCAAATATACATCAGATACAAGCTATTTCATGCCTCCTGTATCTTTTTATATAAATTCTGAAGCAATAATAGAATAGTAATTTAATTATTTCACAAGATCACTTAGCCTTCAAAGCAGTGGCAAGAGGTGTAAGCATTTCTCTACACAAGTCCAGTGCAGCTGTAAACAAAATTAAATGCACCTAGGAGCAGAAACATAATAGGCAGCTACAGGACTACATCTCTGGCTCTTTGCTTCAGCAGGTGGTACAATCAGAAAGGCTGTAATGCAAGACTTAGAATCTCTTTAATATAAGCACCAAAGGAGAGCTTTGACACCAGACTTACAGGTCATTTTCCCCTGACAGTGTCCTGTGGCCATGGTGCAAATCTACAGCCATTCTAAAGTTGGTGATCTTTGGACTTCATGAAGACTTGATGATTAAATTGTCATCTGTGACATAAAAATCAAAGATAGATAAGAAGTATTAGATTACCCTGTACTTTCCTTTTCTACAGCTGGGGTCTTTCCTACCACACGTTGTTCTCATCTGATTTTTAAAGGACAAATAAAATATCAGTCTATAGATGGCTCTGGCATTTTCACTGCATTTGTCACCTTCCTGCCACATCCAATCTTCCCCTCACTTACCCCTACTTAATATGTGGGTAAGATATCCCAATTTAATATCTCCACCACTCCACAGAGGGGCACGAGTCCCCCTGTTTGATAACTTAAAAGACAGATGTAGTCATTGTGGGCAGAAATAACTTCAGCATCCTCAGAGTCCACAACACTCAACTCTGATATGAATTTTAATTATTCACATAATTCAGTTTCCTTGACTCAGATAACACATTTTTGGCATCACAAGTCTCAGAACAGCATGGTGCTCGTGAAGCTCAGGCTCACCTTTCCCAGGCAGAGATGGCCTGTCAAGTCTATAACCTCTGTCGAAGTGGCCGCCAAGTCACAAGGTCATCAGTAAGAGTTTGCCAGCACACCACACAGTGAGTCGTATTTAATAGCCCATCTGCTGTCACACTTCATAAAATGTCTTGCTACTATTTCTCTTTCCTGTTCCATTCCTAAGGAGTAAAACAATCCTCAGCAGATGAGGAACTGCCAGAACCCATTTTTGCAAATAAAAGAGCAGAAACATTGTTGTTGCCTTTCCCACTACCCACAAACTTCTGCTATCTCTTATCATTCTTACTGACGTTTTAACAATGCTGGCTGCTGTTAGGGATCAGCATTAGGATTCCTAGTCACAAGCCAGGGCCTTATTTTACTAGGCACTGTAAAGACACACCACAAAAGCTGCACCCCGGATGCCGGCAGACTAAATACATTCAGAGGGCAATTTCCTTCTCACTCAGCATAGATTCCCCTTTGGGACCAGCCTCCCAGTTGTCAGTGCTGACTTTAACCAGCCTTTATGTTGACCTGCTCTTTCTGAATACCTAATTCCTCATTCATTTTCTTTATTTGCATGCTCAAAACTAAGTTAAAGTAATGACATTTCAGTAGCTAGGCTATTTTACAGCTGTCTCTGTCTCTACCTTTTTTTTTCTTTTTTCTTTTTTTTTTTTTTTAATAAACTGTCCTGCATTTCTAAAGCTACCTAAGCAGCAACATCCTTTACAGAAATTCTGTCTTCATCCTGCCATTTTATTCTATGTAAGTCCCATTAGTCATCTTGAAATTTAGTAGCTCCATTTTGTTGCTTGTTGTTTTGGTCTTTTTTTTCTTAGAGGATCTGAAGGGGGCAGGCAGAAGAGGTTATTGTGAAGGAACAGATCATTTTCTGAACTCATTAAATATGCCAGTAATTATTAATAATTAATGGCAATGGGGGTACATTCCCCTCTTCCCCAAGAAGCCAAGAATGCTCTTTAATAGCTTTACAGCAATCCTTTGAAAATAGACAATGGATCTGCTCCTTGGGGGTAACAGTAAATGATCTGTATTGATGCTTTCCATTCCTCTTCCTCTGCAGTTTGCATTTAACGGGAACTTTAAGGAGAAAGGATTTGCTTTCTAGTCAGTTAATATTATGCTTACTTCACCTCTGCAAATGCCTCAAAGTCTAAGTGGCAGATGTCACACAGAACATCCTCTCTGGAAACCTTTTTTGCTCACTTTAGCTCTGGGATGAAGCTGCATTGCAAATGCCAACAGCTTTCTGCTGAAGAAATCTTCAGAGACATCAGCTCCTGAAAACTTGCAGCATCTCCTCACAGCAAAAAAGACACCCTTCCTCTGCCAAAGGTGAAGCAGAAAGAGATGACTTGCAGGAGACTGCAGGAGCCTCAAAGCCAGAGAATAAGAAGGAAAAGAGGGCAACCAAATTTCTGACACTGGCAGCTTGGTTATCCTCCTGATGGTTGGGCAACACTGATCCTGGTGGCAACGGTCACGTACTCCACACCACCTCCTTCCACTCTGGAACAAATCTATCTCTCATGGAACGCTGCTGGGAGAAACCCATTCAATTTTTATTCACTGGTGGATTATAGAGCCACAGTAAAGGAAGAATCTGAAGTGCAGGATGGAGCAATCTCACTGTGAACACATGAGACTCAGAAGGTCTGCTTATACATTCATCGCAATTAATACTGCTTGTTTCGATCATATACAACTTAGCTGTTTACCTACAGACAAGGGCTGAAGTTCTCTGGTCACAAAAACAAAGTAAAACAACCGAGAGAAAAAAAAGGAAAAATTAGCTAATGAGCAGTGTATTTTTGCAGGAAGTCAGAGTTCTGTGTGAGGATTATTTTGTCTTTATGTCAGATGGAGAATTTAGAGAATATGGACCAGAACGCAGTATCCTATGACTGGAGTAATTTGTTCTTGCATGTATAAGCCAGTTCTACTCTCCTTTGCATCTTGTACTGCATTTTACACCTTTTTAAAAATTAAAACATAAATTAGACTTATTCCTGTGCAAAACAAATGCAAAACTTGGATATTACAGCCATACAAAGGAGAGGGGGAAAAAAAATTAAAGACAAAATAGTATTTGGTGGATTTGTTTGGCAGGAAAAGTTATGGTTTCACCTGTACATAAAGAGGAAAAAGAGGATGATTTGCTTTAACTGAAAATAAGAAGACTTGAACTTTCAGTATTTCCAACTAAAATACAGATTCATTTCTTGTGACTGATGAAAAACAGCATGTGTGCTTTTTTTTTCCCTATTTATTTTATTTTTAGGAGATAAGACTGGTGCAGTTGCCGGTAGGTGACTGTGAAAAGATGCATTGCCAGTCTTAACAGCAATTTTACCCTATTGCATAAATCGGCAAAGAGGAAGGAAATGTTAATCTAGAGAAGTAACAGCAATAAAAGACGGAGACTCTGCCTTGCGTTTACAACATGGAGAAATAAATACAGCTTGTTCTAAAATGACAGGCTGAAGGCTGTTGTGATTCTCCATATTGAGGCAAATTGCGCTTGGAAGCTGGACTGATGCTTTGTTTAACAGGAGCAGAAAAGACCCACGTTTTGGGCGGAAAGGAGCCTGATGAGGTTCAACAAGAGCGAGTGAAGAGTCCTTTACCTGGGGAGGAATAACCGCATGCACCAGTACAGGTTAGGGGCTCACCTGCTGGAGAGGAGCTCTGAGGAAAAGGACCTGGATGTGCTGGTGGACAGCAGGCTGACCATGAGCCACCAATGTGCCCTGTGGCAAGGAAGGCCAACAATATCCTGGGGTGCATTAAAAAGAGTGTGCCCAGCAGGTCAAGGGAGGTTCTCCTTCCCTTCTACTCTGCCCTGGTGAGGCCACATCTGGAGTATTGTGTCCAGTTCTGGGCTCCTCAGTTCAAGAAGGACAGGGATCTTCTAGGGATAGTCCAGCGGAGGCCACAAAGATGATGAGGGGCCTGGAGCATCTGCCTTATGAGGAGAGGCTGAGAGAGTTGGGACTCTTCAGCCTTGAGAAGAGAAGGCTGAGAGGGGATTTTATCAATGTCTATAAATATCTGAAGTGTGAAGGACAAATAGATGGGGCTGGGCTTTTTTCAGTAGTACCCAGTGACAGGACAAGGGGCAATGGGCAAAAACTGGAACACCAAAAGTTCCATACAAACTTAAGGAAAAACTTATTTACTGTGAGAATGACAGAGCACTGGAATAAGCTGCCCAGAGAGGCTGTGGAGTCTCCTTCTCTGGAGATGTTCAAAATCCACCTGGATGCTTTCCTGTGCAACCTGATGTAGGGAACCTGCTTTGGCAGGGGGGTTGGACTAGATGATCTCCTGAGGTCCTTCCCAACCCCTACCATTCTGTGATTCTGTGATGTTTTTCTAAGGGATGAAGAAGAGGGAGAAGCACTCAACAATGTTTGGTGTCCATGCTCAGGACTAAGGTGATCAGATTAGGTAAAAGTCTCAGGTTACTACTTTGCAAGTGGTCCTGAAGTCCAGGAGAAGGTTGCAATTAGCAGCAAAACAGCCCAATTCCCACACTGTGATGACTGGTACAAAGCAGAGGTGATGAGCCCTGCAGCAGCTCTGTGGGAAATGGTTTTCCCAAACCACTTCCACTTTTGAGATTTCTCCTGTTTCACAGTAGGACAAATCTGTGATCTCTAGGAGATTTTCACAGACCTCTGAGAGCCACCCATCTCAGAAGTGTCAATAATCTGTTGGGCAGGGCCTCCATGCTGGACAAAGATGACCAAAATTCAAGTCCCTTGTTGATCCCCATCAGGGGTTGGATCTCAGGTTTTCCATGTGACAGGCAAGTCCCATAAATACTCATCTGTCGTCTCTCCTGGGTGGGGCAAGATTAGCTAGCTAAAGAATACGACCTCAAAACTAGACTTTATGTGAAAAGCACAGAAGATTGAAACCTTGGAGAGCTATCAGGGAAATTAGTGCAGCTAGGAGAGATTTTAGTCTGGGGAGACTTTCTTTTATGGATTGGTGAAACAAATTGCATTTGTACAGCCCAAGAAGAAGAAACAGTTATGTGTGAACAAAAAAAGCATCAAATTAACTGGGAGAAAAGAAAGACAACCACTTCTGTAGTAGGCAGCCCCAGGAAAATGGAAATAAAGGAAAAGAATATGAGTTATGCACTGGAAAACTCCAGAGAGTAAAGGGAAGTAGCATGAAAAGAAAAAAAAAAATAAAAAATGAAGCTTTAAAATTAATGGAAAAAGTAAAATTATGAAAGAGGTCTCCACATGAAAACGAGCAGAGGTGGTGACTTAGGGGAAGTTCAGAGGGTTTCATCTGTAAACAAATGTAAGAGATTTCAGAAAGCAAATAAGGAACTAATAGTAGCAGCAGGAGATACACAGAGAGGAGTGTTTCAACATCATGGACATAACCAAATCAGAGCAAGGAAGTGAAAGTCCAAGAGGATGGGTGATCAGGGAGGGCAGAAATGTAGTTAATGACACACAAGCTTTCAGATTGTAATCTGACAACATTAAGATGTTGAGTCTTGCAGAGACTTTTGAGTTCATTTGCATATCAGACCTGCACCACAGTAAGCATCACCTTAATTGTTACCAAAAACCTGCTCTGAAACTTCCAGGGATTGTGTTCCTGCCCTGCCTGGGAAAACTCCTATCAACTTATAGGATCAATTCACCACTGAAACAGGGTTGGAAGGAGTCTTGGGAGGTCTCCTAGTTCATTGTCCTGCTCAAGACAAAGTTACCTGCCCCTTGTAGATTCCTGACAGATGTTTGTCTGGTCCATATAAGTTTCCTTGCATATTTGCATCCAAAAAAAGTTATTGCTGTAGTGAGACTGCATCAATTTTTAATAAATAAATCTGTTCAAAACCTGCATCTAGCTCTGCCCAGAAAGTTGTTATCTCTACAGGCTGAGTGAGGAGCCAAGTCCCCCACTGGGTTGCAGGAGGCTGAGTCTATTTCTTTGTGGATGGGAATGAAGCTGTACATACTCAACAGTGCTCTGTGCTAAGTACAGTTTTTTTCCTTGCACGATATATTTAATTCACTCAGACACACACACTGAGCATACAAAGAACAATCTGAAGGTCTCTGAGCTGTAAATAAATAAATAAATAAGTAAATATTGACTTTAAAGTTCTCCAATTTAATCTGAATGTGAGAATAGATGGTGTCACATTGCTCAGTGCTGGAGAACAACCAGTAGCTACATAGCTACATACCACAGCCTTGGGCAGAGGGAATGGCCATGCAGCTTGTCCTTCAGCCTCCACCAGATGCACTGTTCACACCTCATCTGCTTTATTCCACTAGCACTTTTAAGTCTCTCCAAATCCTCTGCTACCCACCTGCGGGGACTGTAGGAGAGATTTCCATAGGACGCCACAGCTGAAAAGGGTCCAAACAGTGTCAATATGGAGTTAGGCAAGGCTCCATGGCATGAGTCAGCCTAGCTGGTGTGGCTAAACCCACTCACCGCCCTTTCACCAATACTGTCCCACAGCAGCAGCTAGTCAACTGACCCAGCACTAGGTCTTGTGTAACCAGCCGCAGCACAAAAAGTTCACACTGAGCAACACCATACTGCTAGTTGCCAAATGTTTATTGTACAAGCCTGGCCTAACCATAACAGGAACCCAGCTTGGCCAAAGCTGAAAGAAAAAGATGCCTAGCTTGGGATGGAAGCCAAGTAAATTATTTTGTAAACAAGCTTGGTGATCTTCCTAACAATGGAGGTCAGATCCTCACTTGGTGTAAATGAATATGGCTTAAACTGATCTCAAAGAGTAGGTCAGGAGAAGCAGCCAAGCACTAAAAGTCACCTTATAATGGCTGTGTTGGCTGTTTAGTGCTATTTAAAAGGCCAAGCACAACCTCCCCAGGCTCTTCACCTCTACTGACTGCAGGACCAGTCCTGTACCAGGACACCTGCATTTCCATTCCTGACATTGACTGTAACAAAACGCCATCAATGGCAGCACCTGACTAGCAAAGTGCTTTAAAAAGGCTCAAGACTTCTGCCATGGGAGGAATGCCCAAAAGTTGATCAATACCTCTCTGGGTAGTTTTTTTCTTCACCCACAGCAGTAGAAAATCAAGGTAGGTTGATGAGATGACCCCTCCTCAAGAAGGCCACCAGGGAGGCAGCAGAAGCTGGAAAGAAGAAGAGCCAAGTTGTTGTTCTGATGTGACTCATTCATTTTCCACTTGAGTTTGTGACTATTCTTACAGAAAAAAAAAAAAAAAAGACCAAGACCAAGACTGCTTTAGAGACTTGTTTTAAATTTTTATGACATGAACAGAGCTTTTCTTCATCTTTTCTGTTCTTCACCTGGCATTTCATTTCTTAGTATAGGAAAGCTGATGTTTCTTTCCTGTTTTTACCCCATCTGATAGCTACAGATGATGTGGTAACATTTGTTCACACTTATGCAAAACATAATGACCCAACACACAATGATTTTTATTCCTATTATGCCACAAATCTGGAATTTGGGGTAAACCACATTCTGGATGGAAGACATTATTTCAAAGACTTTTTTTTCTAACTCATATTTAGAGGATCAGAGTACATTCACTAGCATTCAAGTAGGGTTTTTTTTTAAGCCCTCTATGCCTTTTTTTTTTTTTTGCTTTAATGGTATAATTGTGATAGGAAGTTATATGTTAAGAAAAATAAACACTCTAGTAATCTGCTTTAACTGTGGTTTTAAATTTCTTTAGATTTTTATTTAGTTATCAGGAGAAATGTTATGCTGAAGACCATTTTTTACTTTGTCTGTACAAACCAACATTTTATACACCTTTATTATATCAATTCACCTTCATCTCCTTTTTAAGCCAAGCAATACTGCTCTGCTGAATCCCTCCTCTCCTATAGGTCTTGCCTGAATTTCAGTTTTTCCCATTCTGCTCTATGGAGCCATTCTGTTTCTGCAGTATTTGAAAGAGACCCTTGCAAATGCCTGTTACTTTTATTAAATTCTCACCCCTTCGTGACTAAAGATTCATATGGCTTTTTTACCCCATCCATGTAACACAGCCCTTTATACATGTTTTTCTCAGACACATGGAGAAAGGCTGTATTTATTTCTGTGAGTGGGGATCTGAAACTCTATCAAAAGGAAAAATAGCAAAGAATCACCCCCCTACAGACACACACATGCACACACGCACCCAATGGATTAATTTCAGCAAGAGCAGAGGGAAAACCTGGCAGATGGAGTTTTCCTCCCTCTAAGGCATTTTGGCTAATTTACATCCTCATTTCAGAGCTAAAGGCTCCCACTGAAAGGCAGTCATGTGTTCTTTTTAAACAGGTAGATTTGATTAAAGGCTGGACTTCTGGGGCATGATCCTGCCACCTCTGTACAACTAGTCCTACCAAGAATAATGAGATTACTCACAGGAGTAAAGCACTGCAGAACCCAACCCAGGAGTATCACCAATTAATAGAAGAATTTTCTCCTCTTTTCCCCTCTGCCTCTTTTTTTATTGCCCTTAAAATGCCAGGGGAGCTTCAGAGTTATAGCAATTATTGTTATGGAGAACAGGGCATAAAATATACTGTTATTGCCTTTAAAAGAGCTGGAATCTCTTTACCTTTCAAGAGTAGGACATAAAAATCTGTATGCAAATGAATAAATATAAATGCAAATATAATCTACACTAGGAAAAGCTGTTTTTCCCTGAGCTAAGGAAGCATAACGATAATCAGGCTCCCAACTGTAAACGGTGCTCAGTGTTTTGTAAGGGTTGCGGAAAAATGAGGAAGGGTTTAATCCACTTTCTCCTCTGGTTGGAGAAAGCTGCCATTTGTAAGTAGTTTATTATTTTTCATTACTATATGACTGATATTCTTTGCATATTTCAAGCAAATTTTGCTGTTCCTTCTCAGGAATACTCACTGGCCACAAAATAACATGGACTAAGATGTTTAACTGTGCTGCTTTGCTCAACTTTGATGATTTACGTGGATTTGAAAAGGCAGAAAAACTTCCTTTTGTCAAGCAAAGTCTCCCAAACGGATGGAAGATGAGTGCATCCTTTGTTTACCAACGGACAAACAAGAGGGGAATTAAAAGGCAGAATTTCTTGTCAAATGTCCCACCTTGCAACAGATATTCCAAATGGGAGGCTTCCAGGAGATATCTGTCCCCAGCCCATGTAGGGCAACTGGGGTTCATACAGCTGAGACCTTCTTAGCAGTGGAGCTCCATGAAGAAGTATTTGCATCAATTCACAATTCAGCACTAAGACAAATGGTGAATGAACAAGAGCATTGAGTATGTAGCTGGGCTGAGGCACATGGGCAAAAACACAGGCACTTGAGTTAGTGGTGGACCAACGAGATCCACAGCAGTCCAGGTCAACTGGGAAAAATTGCTGGTGTGAGTCCACCACATTTGTGCATGTTCTAGGTTCTTGTGGCCCAGAGTAACTGTGCTGAAACAAAACCACCAAATACCATTAATCACTCTGACTTCAACACCGGGAGAAAAAGAAATGAGGTACAGGTTGTTCTGGTCTGGGTCAGAAGGGGAGAATATGGAGCAGTTTGGAGGAAACCTGATGATCCCAAGGAAAAAATAGAGAAAAGGGAGGGAAGTGTTAAGTGACCCCCAAGTTTGTGTTGTGTTCCAAAGTTCAGCTTGACACCTGTGCAGAGTTGATGGGAGTGAAATCAACTTAATAAACAGGAAAGTGAAGAAAACAAGAGATGTGAAAATTAAAGACAGTAGGTCATGGGGAAGGAAGGGAACTAAAATGACTCATAGCACATCAAACTTTTTAAAATGCTAAATGAAAAGACCAGTAAAATTCAGTTGCAGACAACAGTCTGGGAGAAACTAAGAGTTCAGCAAAGGAGACAGGTTTAAATCCTCTCAGGATGTGACACAATTTATTGGCAGAAGAGAGATGACATTAAAAAGTCCCTGGTGAAACTAAAATTAAAGGGGATTATTTTGCTGCAATGTTCACAAAAGGACAACAGGGAAACAAACGTATATTTCCCACGAGGTGCAAAGGTCAGAAAAGAGACATGAACAGATGAACAAGAAATCGAAACTGCTAGAGATTTGATTGTAGCGATGGGATTGTTGCCAGCATTGAGAAGAATGGCAAACTTCTAAGAAAAAATTTGGCAATAAACTAATGAGTTAGGAGAGAGCAATGAAAGTAGGACACAGTGATGACCTTGACTTCAGTATGAGGGGGGGAAAAATGCAAGGCACAAGGTATTTTAATTTGGCACAGAATAATGTACCATCAGGCTAATACTTAATATGGAAAGAAAAGAAAACATTAAACAAAATTAAGAGTCAAGAAGAAAACCCAGAAAGTGTCTTCAAATTTAATGGAAACTTTAGCAGAGCCATGTTATCATAGAATCACAGTTGGAAGGGACATTTGAAGATCATCTAGTCCAACTCCCCTGCCACGAGCAGGGACATCTTTCACTAGATCAGGTTGCTCAAAGACCCATCCAGGCTGACCTTGAATACTTCCCTGTGTATGCCCCAGGGACGGGGTATACACAGCTTCTCTGTGCAACTTCTCGGCATCCTCATCATAAAAAATTTCTTTCTTATGTCCAGTTTAAATCTAGCCTCTTTTCATATAACACTGTTACCCCTTGTCTGTCACTACAGGCCCTGGTAAAAAGTCTTTCTCCAACAGGGAGGGAAAGATGAGTTCTGAATGAAGGCAAACACTCTTGATGACAACTGACTCTACTGCACTTCAGCCAGAAGAGTGGCAGGGAACCAGCAGAGTGACAGCCAGGAAAACACATGGTATCAGGGAGAAGGGTGCCCAGGAGATCCATGGATGGGTGGGATGGATACCAGTGGCCTGAAAAGAGCAGCTGTAAAGAAAGCTTGGGGAGAATGCATAAGAGAGAAATGTCCTGGGAACCAAGACGTCACAGTATGGCTCTTCACATGCGTTGGTAAGTCTCTTGTGTCCAAAGCAGATGGAGAACAGTGCATGTCCGCAGCAAGGGAACCAGCTGGGACACAACAGGCAGGATTTGTCAAGGGGAACCATTTCAAGGCACATAGGAAGCTGTTACAAAGACACACACAGCAGGCAAACAGCTCTTGTATGAAAATGGACATAAACAGCCCGGAAGATAAACTGAGGTAAGTGAGATCAAGAAAATTGAGTGTGACATATAAAAACCGTCCCTAATGTCATGAGCTGTTCTGCCTGGGCTGCTGGCCTCTAAACTTGCTCAAAATATTATTGATTTCAGTGATGCTCCATATCTCTGCTGGTATCAGTCTGAAATAAGCAGGATGAGCCGGAAGGTGATTACGCACTTCAGTACCTCACTTTTTCCTGCAGCGGGCCAAGATCCAAAACAAGAACAGCAGCTGTCTTGGGAGGGCTCATGGACCCTCTTTTGATATCCTGGCCAGGGCAGAGATGAATGGTTGGAGATATGGGAAATCATAGTGAAAGCCCCAAAATGAGCAGCAGAGCTTTCAAAAGCAGTTGGAGAAATCACTTACTGGTAATTCACAAATTCTATGGTCAGAAGGGGCTGGTGATCATCCCCGCTGACTTCCTGCAAAACAAGCAACTAAAGCCTCACTTTACATTGGGCTCTCTATTGCTGGCTGGTCTGGAGCATGTCATTTAGGCTGAGTTCAAAGCCTTCAGAGACAGAAGTAATCCACCTGCATGTAGGTGTCTGTAATGTCACCCAGGGTTCGTTTTACAATCAGTGGGGATATGGTTAATATAGCCAATGGAGTTTCAGAGCTTCATTCACTTCATCCTAAATTAAGTGCCTGCCCATGGCTGGGTGAATCACCCTAAACTATATTAACTCTGCTGACTGGATCCTCATCAAATGGAAACAAGACACAGTACTCTGCGAAGTAGATGTATGCATTGTAGGCACCCAAAGTTGGGTGAGATAAATCCCAGCCCAAAGGATCCAAGGGTCCAAAGCACTCTTAAATTTGTTACGATTGTTAATCTAATTTATGCTGAGTGTGTAGAAGTGAGGTATAATTTTTCCAGTTTCAGCACCAACCACTGACTTTGTAATGTCATTGCCTACTTAACTGAAGAGCTGTTCACAATTAAATGCCTCTGCTTTTATAGTCTCCTTTTCTCTAGATCAACAGAGCTCATTATGGACTGGATCTGTTATCACTGAAGACTATAAGATGACATCGGATCAAATCAAATAGTTCCATTAACCAGGAAATAAAGATCTAAAAGAATCTGTGAACCAAATGCTCTAAAAGAGAGGCTAGATTTGCCACTTGTCTACCCTTATATCCCTCTCAAAAAAACCCCAAAACAACAAAAAAACAACAAACACTCCCTAAAACCTCTTCTACTTACAAAGAAATTATAAAAATAGATAAATATGGATATTGATAGATAAAGCAGCAGTTCCTGTCATGAGGAAGAAATGTGTAAGGAGCAAAGAACACGGAAAAGGAATTTCCCCTATCTGTTTACCCTGGCGGACTTCCTCTTGGATAGTGGAGGCTTTTCCTCCAAAAATACAGCAGCCAAAGGGAACAGCCAGCAGATGCTACTTTTCTCTTCCCTACAGAACACAGTTTTTTCCTAAAGGTCAAAGATGAGCTTTAAACGAGCCAAACCCGTTGCATCTGGATCACAGAAGAAATTTTGAGGAATAAATTGTGAGTTACCTGTAAAAGTTGACATTCCATTATCACGCAAACCTACTGCATGTTCGAGAACAAAACTGCCACTATGAATGTTGTATTCATGCAAAACTTATCTGGAAAGGTGCAGGTTTCTTTTTTATTCATGCATAACCTTCCTTTTCCACAAAAACTATTTTTATTCCAAAAATATATTTTTTAAATTTTTTGTTTCACAAGCAGAACCCCAAGCCATAGAGGGAAAAAAACCCATATGCTGCTGAAAAAATGATACATCATGTTTCACACTGATGAAGGATAAAACAAGTAGCTCAGAAAACACCAAGGTTAGCCTTGGTGCATCTGCACAGCTTGCTTAATAAAAACTGATGTCTGCTTTACAGTTTCTCTTCCCCCATTCCAGCTAGCTGGAGCACAGACCAGCATTTCTCAGAGCAGGATCCTGTTGTTAATGGTAACCACTAAAATGAAGCGCTGGCAGAGACTTCAAGAGGCCATCAAGCTCAGTTCCTGGGAGGATGAGGAATATCTAAACCATCTCTGATGAATTCTGATAGCAGATGCCTCAAAGGTGCTTTGATGCTGTCTTGAAGGCTGTGGTAGAGCTGTGCCATGACAGCCCTTCTGAGATAGCAGGAGACTGTGTAGCACTGGCCTTTCAAAGATGCACTTCACGCCAGCCCTGAGGACTCTGGGAACTGCATATTATCCTTCACAGCCTAAGGGCTTCCCTTGCCTCCACCAGCTGATCAGCTCCAGGAGCTCAAAG
>NW_010312700.1:135391-193368 GCF_000700745.2 Antrostomus carolinensis
TTTCCCAGAATGTACAAAGCCTTCCATGGGTAGAGAGGAAACCCAAGCAACTCTGCTGACCCTCACAGACCCAGAGCTGGAGGATGGTAAGGATGGAGGGAAGGGTATATGCCTGAGGGACCACTGGCTGATAGATAATTCTTTTGAGCTTTTTTGAGCTGTTTCCACAGCATTTGCTGTGGCTCCTTTACTGCTTCAGGCCCTAGGGGGAAACTTGGTCATTATAAAATCAAAGCAAGAATCCAGAACCTTCAAAACTGTGCCTCAGAGGCCTGAAACATCTCTAACACCTCCCTTCTCTTCTCCCTGGCAAATCCCTTCTACATAAAACACCTATTTTAAGATATGCCCAGGATGTCCATGTGACACCCCCAGGCAGGTTAACACTGTACCAGCCTTCCTTCTAGCTTAACATCCCCATCTCCTTATCTTGGCTGGGATCTGTACCAATGGGGTTCACAGAACTTCACAGATGTTGGGCACTTAATGCATTAAAGGATCCTTTCAAATCCAAGTTACATTGGTAGCTCTTCTAGGCTTTAATACTTGATGCAGACAGACATTTGCTGCACTGTGGAAAAGAACGAATAAATAGAAAACATTAACACAGAGGTAAAGAGTGGAAATGGAAAGTCATCACAAAAAAAAAAAGGCACAAAAAATCAGAAACAAAAACTTTCAGTTAATAATAGTAATATTCTAGGATGGCTTCATTCCATGACAATTTAACCAAAATTGCTCCCATAAGAAAAAAACATATTGATGTTTTTGCACTTCAAGTCTGAATTCCACTAGCCATATTTAAAAAAAAACAACAAACGAAAAACAAAATCAAAACCAATAAAAACACCCCAAAGCCTCTCTCAGCCTCTAAAAACCCCAAAACCCTAACAAAAACAAACTCAAGGGCTAAAATAGTTTCTAATTGATGGCTATTGACAATTTGGATGGATTTATATGTAAGAACACAATAAGCTATGTCTTCCAGTCTTTTTTTTTCTTCTTTTTTCAAAACTAATGATCAGTGCAGAGATGAGCTCTCTTCTTTACATATGTCAGTTCTTTCTTCTCTTCTCTTGGAAGAGCAATTTATTTGACTTCCTACAAAAGGAAGTCTCCTTCATATTTCTCTCTCAGAACCAAACTGGTTTCTTGAACAGTGAGATTAACACAGCATTTCTGCAGTGGGCTTCCACTAAAATACCTTTTATATAATATATATATTCCTGACCTACTTTCATTTCAAAGATTTAAGCGCCTCTACTCAAGCTAAGGCATTCTGTGAGTTATTCTTGTCTCTGAAAAATACTCTTACCCATTTACAGTTCCTCCTTGTCCTGATATACTACTTTAGTTGTTGTCACCTTCTCCCTTTAGTCCACTATAAACTCACCAGGAGAAGCGATGTTGCAAATATGAGTATGGAGGCTGGTTGGAAAAGCAGACAGGCATCCAGTTTACATGTTAGCAGGTAGAACTGACTTTCTGTTTAGTGATAGCTGAAACTTCCTAAGCAACACAGGGCCTTCCTCTGATTATAAGCCAATGCTATTTTAATTCAGTTATTTGTATTCAGCTATAGCCTTTGTTCTGGGAACACAGCCAACTGAAGTACTGAATACTTAGTGAGTGTAATTAGAAAGGTAAGAGGCTTCAAAAGGAACAAAATCAACACACACACACAGAGTCATTATACAGGATGCATGAGGAGAAAGTTGAGGAATGGAGGGCAAAGACTTGGACACACACAATAAAACCCCCACACCCTAAGCAATCAGTATCCACAAAACTGAAATCTCTGTCAAATGAACTCCATTCCCCTGATAATTTGGAGAAATGTTTGTTTGTGGAGTGGGTGGGTTGGACTCATGACCTGTTTGCTGAAGCAACAAAAGCTCTTGAAAAAGAGCCTTCCTAAGATCTGACAAGCTTTGGCCTTCAGCAAACAACATGTTCAAAATAAGCAAATAATGAGCAACCTTCATCGATGAACTGCCAGCACAAAATGCCTTCAGATCTCGCTAAGCAGTTCTTGCTTGGCTGTCCTTCAGGCCTTTTCTCATGGCCTCAAACAATCACATGGCTTTTTTGCTCTCCAACTTTCCTTTCAGCATTTGAGTCATTGCTATGTTTAACATTCAGCACAGTTTCATAAAGAAATCAGCTTATCTCTGGCCAGATTGTTCCAGGTATTTACATGCTACCTGGATCATGAGAAAATCAATAGAAATCAAGTGCCTAAATATCTTTCAGGATACAGACCACTGTTTCTCCTGAAATACCCATCCATCTCCCTCCTGTTTCTCCAGCAGAGTAGAAGCACTACCTTTCTACTAGTAATATGACACAGCCTTCCTGTTCACCCATAAACAAAGGTCTCCTCTGAGGAGTAGAGATTTTGCACTTAACTGGAACAGGCTACGGTGACTAAAATCAGGAAAATATTGTTAAAGTTACAAGTGGTTGCAACTACCCAATCACTCCTGGGTGGTTTACATACACAGGCTCACTCAGATTGGTCTTTTGGAGCAGCTGTTTGGCTCTGCCTGAGCACATCGGTCCCATCCCTAAAACATCAGACTGTCATTCACAGAGCTATCTACCAATTACTAGGGAGAAATCTAGTTAAAGTCTGATGCAGAACCCACTGGAGGCTCTGCAAAGATTTCCACTAGCTTAAGCTTCTCAATAGCTCCCGATCTTTGGTTGCCCATCTTAGTGGAGAAGTCAAGCAGTGATCAAGCAGGAAGTGCAAAAAAATGCCCCTCTCCCACCAAAAGTCAGGGTTAAAATCTGCTGGGTAAGGATTACAATATGAAGGTATTTGCATTAATGTTTCCCACCATTTAGCATAAAAGAGACCCAGGAGTGCAGTCTCCAGGCCCTGTCAGTGCAAGATACACACACCCAGGAACTTCTGCAACCTGCTTGTGTCTACCCTTGTTTCCAGAGCTGGGAGAAGCCATTCCACAGTGCCCTCAGTAAACCCTCCTCCTCTCACAGCAGCAAAGCATGAACTTCAGAGAGGAAATTCTGAAACCAGCCCTTGCTCTCATTTGATATCTCTCATCTGACTTTACAACTAGGAAGCTTCAGCATCCCAGAAAGTACAGAGGATAGGGGGGTGTAATCTGAGGCCAGGGTAAAGCCACTGATTTTTGCTGGCCCAACTTTGCTGGATTTGGGCTGACATAGCTGTGCTAACTCCAGCAGAACGAAAGATGCTCCATTAAAAGAGTGTTCTTGTGAGCAAAATGAATAATCAGAAGATGGAACGGAGAAGGCTAAATCACCAGCCAAAGCAGAGTTTCACCAGGAAAAACCATGTTCCCAGTAGGAGAGCTCTGTGACAAGTACCCTATCTGGCAACATCTTCCAGCACAGATCTGGTCGCAGTGTTTCAGAGGAATCCAGGTTCTGGTTTTACCTGTGCTGAGGGTTTGTCTTCCCTGCCTCAGAGCTCACTCCCTAGAACTATCTTTGCTCTTAAACCACTGCCTGTGTCATGGCATCCCAGTTGCTCTTCTTGTTTGCTTTCACTTCCACCTATAAACAGTTTTGCACAAACTGAAATTCCCTCAGACCAAATTTTAGCTTTTATTTTGGCCAATACCCCTAACAAACCGTTACCCCAAGTCTGACATAAAGCATTAAAGTTGGGCCAAAATCCAGCAAGCCCAAGGCAGTCTCAGTCAGTATGGTGACCTTTCCACAGCTAGTTCAGGATTAGATCCAGGAATTACTCCTTCAGCTTCACAGCCATCACTATGGTCAAGCCATTCATGCACTTCCAGTATTCCTGCCTTCACTTCACCCTTCCTTTCAAATCGAGTGTGCTGAAAGTGCATGTGTTCCACCACCCTAAGTGTCTGCAGGACGTGTACAAGATGTGTGACCAGGACACTCAGGATAAGGATCCCCAAACAAGCACATAATCAATATACTTGTAGCATTTTAGGCCCCATAGAGGCCATATAGGGGCTGATCTCAAAGTCAGTATACTGCTGTCATCCCAGTGCACCAAAACATTCCAAGTAAAATCAACCAAATATCCAACTCTTAAAGGGATATTTCACTCATGGGTGACTTGGATCAGATATTTTCAACTGCATAAAATGTTTGTGTCTGTAAAACAATACAATGGAAAATGCACTTTTGTTGTGTCAGTCTTCTGGCTAATATTTTAATCACTTAACCGTCCCTCTGCCTTTCAGTTGGAACGGGAAGTCTTTACTTCCTGGGCTGGTTTTTCTGTACATTTCTACTTTCTGCTTCGTTTTTATTCCAGGGAGGACTGTTTTTCAGCTGTGGACAAAATGACTTTTGAATATCTGTCTACAGAGAGATTTGAGATCCTTCTGTCTCAAAGCAACAGTGTGTATCTGCCTTCACTACCAATGCTCCGATTTAAATCAGGATTTAACTTTATTACCAAAATCTTTTTTTTTTTTTAAAAAAGAGGGCAAAAAATCATGACAGTACTTACACTGCATCCAGAAATCATGTCTACATTATACAGAACAGTACATCTGAACTCACGGTAACTTTGTCGCACTGTGACATCACTGCTATTCATTGCCATTCTGTGTGATCCATCATGTCTTCCTGGTTAACTGTAATTTTCCATGGTATTTTTCTACTTATGAAATTTTTTTTTCTTGAGCTAAGGTCAGGTTATCACCTCTTTCAGTAAATCAGTTTTGACCAAAGAGCACAGTTTGTGTTGGCCTCCTTATGCGGACAACATCTCCCTGATGTAAAGCAAGTCACGAAGCTGCAGCTCCCAGTAACTCCCTCACAGTTTTGGCCTTGTCTGTATTGTCTACATAGTATGTTTTTCACACAGGGATTAATTAAGGCACATTAGTCATCTCCTGAAAGCTAACAACAGGGCAATACAGTGCTAACACAATAGGTCTTCTCAACTGCATGGCAGAGCTGTACTTAAAACTGTGACTGGCATGAACCTTGCTTCCAATGGGACCTCATGGGTCTTTGCTGCACATTTCATTTCTGCTTCAGAAAAACTCATTTTCTGAGCAATGAAGATGATACAGCCTTAACTTTTGATTATTTTTTTTTCCAGTAAGTGGGTGTGAAGGTGGCAAAACATGAGTGTACAGCGCAGGCACTGTAGTATTCTGCAGCATTAGTTTTATATATGATACGAGGTGATGCTAAGGTGTTAATCCCACCACAGATGATGCAGCAGCCTCCCTGGTGGGCAGACGGGTTGTTTTCTCAGCCATTGTGACTGCTCTGTCTCAAACTTGGCTCTGGTTGTGCCCCTCATCAACAACTGACAGTGAAAACCCATAAAGCTGGAGTATAACAATTCCTACTACACTTTTGGAGAGGCAACCTTAATAAATAAAAAGTTCATCAACAGCACTTCCTCTTTGCTGGGAGGAATGGCCAGAGAGAAGCTAATAGCTGCTTGGCTACCAATTAAATCCTTTCATCAGGACTTAGGTTGCTAATGCTCAATTTGACACTGAGCACTCCATACTATTAAAGTTTATGTATGTGTAAGTAGATGCATATGAAACAGCTTCATAAGACAGCTTGGGACATCTGACTGTGGTGGCTTGTTAAATGCCACTAAAATTTTCTGAAATGCTCAATATAGGGTAAAGTCATTAGCTGTCAGGGCCTTCAGCAGACATTGTCTCCTGTCCAGAAGAAGTTACACAAAACAGAGGAGGAGTCATTTCTTTATGACAGGGCTCTTCCTGAAGGGTAGGCAAGACAAGCAAGTCCATGAATAGGAAAAGACACCCAATACAGACATTCAAAATAAGGAAGGACTGAAAAGTGGAAAAGTCCCCAAACAGCAAAGCACAGATGTGAACTTTTGAAGGAGGAGTACTCAGCACCAAAGGAAGTTTGGGAGACAGAGAGGAACCAGATGACTAAGCAGAAGACAATCTGTGAGACCAGGCAGGAAAGAAAAAAGTCTGCTTGATAAAGAGACAGGCTTTGCGATTTGGATCTGACTCCATACATAGGAAAATAGGATGTTTTCCTCAGAGGGCTCCATCTCCTAAATTTCAAGGAAAAAATGGAAATAAATATGTACAGAGCACTGGAAAATGTGAAGAGTTCATGATCATTTCTGCATGGCCTGGGGGAAACAAAACCCACAGCTTGATGACCCACTATTTTATTATCTGAAGGCTCTTTAAAGGGCCAACTTCATTATCTGTTGCCACCTTAGGGTGCTCCTTCAAACGCTAACTATTAGATGAAGACTAGAAGATGGAAAAACAGAAGTTTGCATGTAGACAAGACATGAAATGGCATAGGAAAAAGACAAACCAGCTGGTTTAAAGAAAATAAAACCAAACCTAGTAATAAAAGAGAAAAGACCTTGGTTTTAGCTACTTGAAATATAAGTTTACAACTTCAGCTTCCAGCTTCCTCTAGAAAGGATATTCTGTGGATTTTCTGAAAGTGCCTCTTTGTTTTATAAAGAGCCCTTGGAAGCTGAACAATGACTTGCCATGTCAAATGTGTAACACTCACTAGCTTATAAATATGCAAAACTAATATAACACAGGCATGGTGCTCTGTTTCTGTCTGCAAACTTAGCTGTACTCAAGGGTGATTCAATCTGCATTCATTGTTTCTGCAGGAACAATCCATTTGTTGGATGTTTTCCATGTTCACAATAATCTCTGAGAAACTGAAAATGAATTGCCATCGAACGGAGATGACTTCTCAGGAAGGTTTGCCGGTTTATCTGTAATCATGTAAGCAAAGCAAAATCATTGAACCTCCAACAATCAATACAGCTATGCTAGTGCAAAATTATTAATAACAGGTTTGTTTAGGCCATGCCTACAATACAGACTTTGGAAAGCATCAGTCATGGATGTGCTACGCTGCAATGTCTGACAGACATAACCAATCTGGCAAGAGTATCCAGCCTAAACTGATTTCCAAATGGTTAACCTGCACAGAATACTCCACTAAGCTACACAGGTGAAAAAGGAGTTTTGCCCATATAACCTGCACCCCCTTTTCTATGTCAGAACTATGGTCCTTGAAAAGACCTTATTCTGGTGTAAAATATTTTTTTACCAGTATAGGTCTCATTTGTGCTGGCAAAAATCATTGCAATACAAGATTGTAAAGGAACATCCTTTTAGATTCCCCATGTGCAGAGTGATAACTTGTGTCTTCAGCTCCCTCCCTCCACCCTCTCAGGTCAGCTAGAATTGAGCTTAGCAGGCACGTCTGCAGACTCAATACTTTCAAACAGAGGTGACTACGAAGCAGGGCATCCCCCAGAACATCAGCTGATATTCTACTGGCACTTCTGAATTTGTGTAAAGTAGGGCCCACCAGGATAGATGAAACAGTCTCAACTCTGTCTAGATTAACCCAGTTGATTTTAGAAGAAATAATTTTGTCTGAGAGGTCAGCAAATGCCAGCAGGAAACCATGACAAATACTTCAGAAAAGTAACCTCTTCTTACAGACACAAGTGATTTGGAAGGATATCTGTCTAGTCCTCACCAGGTTTTCCTCTTTCTTTCCATGTCAAACCAGTATGTTATAATTGTTGGTGTTTTCTTTTAACCTTCTTTCCCAAGAATATGAGGCCTATGTAATCACACTGTAAGACTGGGTGTACCTGTATGCTGGCCTTCCCTTCACAGCAGTAACTTTAAAACCCATTGACAGTTTAACAATTAATAAATACATTGATAGAGAAGTGGAAGACTCAAAGACGCAAAAGTCATGCAAATAGGAGGATGAGGAAGAAGAACAAAAATCACATAAAGAAAAAACCTATATTGTGTCTTGTTTTGGGACCACCACCCCATTATAAGAGGTAGATAAACTGGAAGGTACCCAAGCAAAGACTAAGATGGTGAGGGCACTGAAGCTCATAATGTGCAAGGACAGGCTACGACAACTGGCTTTGTTCAACCAGGAGAGGAGAAAGCTAAGGGCAGCCGGACCAAGTTGCTGCCTGATGGAAGGAAAATAGGGAAAATGGAGCCAGTCCCTTCTGAGAGATGCACCATGAAAGGACAAGATGAAATAATTGCAACTTGCAATGGGGGCTATTTCAGCTGGGCAAAAGAAAATAGTTTCACCTTCAGAAGAGTTCAGTACTGGAATAAGACCCCTGAGAGAGTGGACACTGTCTGACCTTGGAGATTTCCAAACATGTTCGAATGAGACCCTGATTTAACTCCAGAGTTAGTTCTGCTCTGACCACAATGCTGGATTAGACATCTCAAGGGGACCCTTTTTCCTAAATCATCCTATGATTCAGCTATCACTAGGCACCAGAGAGACCACACAAAAATTCAACCTCAAGATACAAATCTATAGGAAATGAAACTTTCTTGGCTTTGCTACTCATGGAACTATCTGAGCTTTTCAGTAGTGGTTTTCTCTTGGTTTGCCTTTATTAAGAGGAAGTTGTATTAAAGCAGTAGTGTGGAAAATAAAGAATGGAAATATCTGTTCAGCTTTCCCTTCAATAGCCAGAAAAAGAAAATGTATCTTTAATCACAGTGAAAATCTGTTGCTTAAAAGATTGAAGGAATTTTGCTGTACACCTTTGAGTCCTGGAGACAGTAGCTAAGCCTATGGAAAATCAGGTGTGTGTCTTCATATACAGTGCAGGAAAGGACACATAACACACATAACACACCATAACAGTAAGGTAACAGATACTGGTAGTGCTTTACACCTAGAGTGTTTTTTCTCTTTGTCTCATTAGATGGGCCCATTGTCTCAGTTTCCCCTCTGAAATCACTGCCCCTAGCTGAAATGTGATGCTGTACCTTGCTCTGGACAAACTCTATGGTACTGCTTTTGCCCCAGGAAAAACAGTTGTTGAACAGAAACACTAAGCAAAAATCCTGACTTTACTTTTCCCAGCTAGATAGACCTTTACATACATTAGGTTGTCAGGCCCGAATCCATACGGGCAGAGAACAGAAGTGAGACAACTACATAGCCCTCTCTTGGCACTTCCAGGTGAAAACAATTGCTCTCAGCACCTCATAGGCTCTTGTGGAGTATTCAAAACCTCATCTGTCTAGAAAGAACAGAAAAATCCCTGAGCAGCCCAGTCTCAGAGTTGCCCCTACTTTGAGCAAGAGTCTGGATCGGAGACTTCCTGAGGTCCTTTCCAACCTGATTCATAATATGACCATACAGATATTTACTCAAGAGATTTAACACTCAACTGATGCCAATCTAGTTGTCTTGCACATCTCCATTCCCCTGCAGTTACCAGCCTCAGAAGAAAAGATAAATAAAAATTTCAACCAAATGTGGTTTTGGAGTGATTTTTTTTTTAACCAGCAAAAAAAATAAACTGGGATTGGCAACTCCTTTTTTACAAGCTTCTATCCTGTTGAATTGGTTTAGTTTAAAAAATTACACCCTCCTACTTTGGAACCATTTCATTTATGGATTTTTATTCAGAAAACACATCATCTTTAGACAGGATTTTTAACAGCCTTTAATTATTTTTAATTGAGAATGATTCAAAATTGCTTTGTTTCATTTGTTTGGACCTAACAAGATGTTTTCAGCCCTCTCCCAAAGTTTGTTTATATAGAGACGAGGACTGCAGTCTTATATTTAAGGTGTGTGTTGGGGCTGGTTATGAACTCACTAAAAGTATAGATTAACATAATTTTGTCCGTGTGAAACAAGTGCTGCTTGCAGACTTTGAAAGAGCAATCAAACCAAGAAGTGATTCCTCCTGTGCCCCAAGCAGCTTGTGCTTTCCTATGTCTCCTGACTGTTTCCACCTCATGATGGGCCCTTCTCTCTACCTTAGCCATTACACCAGAACAATGCTCCTAGAGCTGTATGTCTTCCCAGCTTTCTGGCAAAGCTCCCACATGTAATTTATCTGGAGCAACAAAACTGTACCTGCTATGGCTCCAGATCTGCTCTCTACCTCCTCAGCAGCTTCTTGGTGGGGAAAAGGAGGCTGCTGTTATTGCACATCAAATCCCAGCTCCTGCGTGGAACTAACGGAATGACCAGATCACGTTGGGCCTCTTACTCCTCTGGAAGGGACCAGACCCTGGAATTGTGACGTAATCCCAGGGGGATGGCTAATTAGAGATGGTTACACAACACACTGCAAAAATACCAGTGGACCTCTAGGACACTGTAAGTGCTAACATCACTTACATTCCCTCCCCAGAGAAAGTACCATTTGTCAGTCTGGAAGAGGCCAAGTGTCCCTGAGACAGGAAGACCAAAGAAAGTCTGAGTTGTCAGCTAAGACTGGAATTTGCTCAAAGAAAGCCCCTTGTGCCAATTTTCACACATTGAGTGAGATGTTTGCATTAGGTGAGAGACTGACCATAGCTATGCAGCTTGCAAGGGACAACTCCTCCTAGGCAAGACATCTGACTCCTTAAAATTTTGCTGAAAAAGCCACATGTTGAAACTCAGTCAGCCAGTGTGCCTTCCCACCTAGAGAATAAACGTGAGCAATCTTATATAATTATAATAATTAGCATTTGTAGTATGATGATGCTTTGATGCAACCCATTTTATGTGGCTTTTTATCATTGTTCTTTAATTAAAAAGATCTCCAGCTATTGAGATCAACACGAGTGTGTCACACCCAAACGAGTGAGAAAGCAACTTTACCCCAGATCCTAAAAATAAGGATTATTCAGAATTTGGCTACCCCTGAAGCTGGCAGTGCTTGTAGCTGGGATTTTGGTTCGCACTCATGTCTCTAGGTACTAGCCTATGCTTGGCAGATAAGGAAAAGGAGCAGAGCCAGTGAGTTTTCTAAAGCCACGGCTGGAGCTGGGATGTGCTGTGCTGGGTCTTAGTGATCTGCCAGATCCAATAGACTGTGCACCTTTTCTACTGTAAAAGTTGCAGTTGTAAAAAACAGACTATGAAACAAATGAGGTTTTTTTTTTTTTCCCTTAACGTGTTTAAAAAGGAAAATCCATTAAAGGAACCACTATGTGGTGTATTCCAAAATATATAGATTTTACGGCAGCTTGTGAAGTACAGTCATGGGACTGAAGCATGCAACAAGCGTTTGAAGGTGCTTAACATTCATTCCATCTTTGTTCTGATTTAATTAGTAAACATCTTCAAAGGGAACTGGCTGACTGTTCAGGCAAAGGGCACAAGCAGTCCGGCACCGCAACAAGCAAATAAATGTTTAAAGGAAGATATTTGGAACATACAAGAGCCTGGGGTTTGTCCATGCAAAAATGAGAACCAAAACCTTTATGTGACTCACAACTCTAGCTAAAGACAAGGCAAAGCTGTGCCTATTCTGAAGCCTGCTATGGAAATAGGGTGTTCCTTTACTAAGAACTGTGTCTATATGCAGATTTGTGCTGAAATGCAGTTGGGATTTGCAACTACATTAGGTACATCAATACTGTTTTCCATGTAAACAGGTTCTCTGTCAACGGTTATCATAACAATCTAAGAAATATTGACCTATTGGAAAATAGTGCCCTCAGGCTTGCAATAAACAGCGAGCTGTTTCTCGGCTTCCGCAGAATATTTCTGTGCACCTCTCGGCGTTAGGCTGGCTGCAGAAAGAATTATAGAATCATAGAATGGCAGAAAGGCAGGTACCTGCTCCCCTGCACTGCTCTGCCAGGGCTGGAGATGGACTGGGTGATGATTTCTTAAACCATCCTGGAAACCTTCAGCGAAGGTCTTTTCATCACTGCACCAAGAGACCAAAGGGCACTGCTCAAAGGATCATTGCCAAAATGAGGTAAAAGCCTTTCCCCTAAATTCTATGGTTCAACAAAACATATGAAGAAAAATTACTGGAGTGGAGAGAAAAAGAAGGGCTGTTACTATGTCATCTGACTGTCACAGTAAATTCAGTTCTGGATGACCACAAACTTTCCCCGGGTTTTTAAAACCTTTCAGTGCAATCTGGATTCACTCTGCAATTCATATTCTATAATTCTTCCTCTTTGCCACCTGTCAATCACCTCTGGTTTGAATGTGAGTTCTTTTTGGCAAAGGCACTTTTAGTGCACAGAAAAGTGCAGACTGCCACCACAGAGTTACTGCCCCAGCTGGAACATCTAGATACCTTTGAAACACAGTTTTAAAAATCAATGGGCTTGTAAATTATATAAAAAGAATATCTGAGCAACAACAAGACATTTTAGGACTCTAAGATACTGATGACTCAAGAATTTATCATTGCTGATGAAGAAAAGACAAAATAATGGAGTAATAAAAATCCAAAGATTCTCTACTTTAAAATTTTTATCATGTAGCCTTATTTTATAATCATATTCACATACAGCACACAACCTGTATAGAAATTGAGAGTAGGCCTTACGTCTGTAATTAAGTAACACGAGTGAAATCTAGTCAGGAATTTTTGTGTCTTAAAATGAAAAGGCACAAATAGTTGTAGGGGATTTTTCAGTATCTCCTCCCCTGAGATAGACCCATAGTAAAATAAAAATGTTCAAATATTAAAATTTTGAAAAAACATGGGCATTTTTTTTGTAGGCTTTGTTCTTTTAATGGAACTTTCCCATGATTAAAGGAAAAACAGAACTGTTGCAAATGTTTCCATAGGAAGTACTTATCATTTCCCAAACAGCTCTCATCTTCTTTCTCTTGATTCATACTTTAGATTGAAGCTGACTAAACTCTGAGTCCCAAAATGTTACTTAAGCACTGTGAAAAAAAGGGAATAATAAAATAGTGCTTGGTGGACTATATATAACACTGTGTGACTTACTGGCTAATACCTGTCCTGTTATTATTTCTCTGCTGTGGTTAAGCAGATGACCCCAGGACAGGAGGGAATTTACTAAAATAATCCTTTCCTCTCCAAGAGTTAAAAACCCACTTCTTGAACATATGAACCAGAAACAAAATCAACCTTTGCAGCCTTCTCTTTGCCATAAAAGGACTCCTCTCTTGGCAGCCAGCAGAATCCATTAGCTGGGAAAGCAGGCAGGTGTAAAAGAAGTTCATGTTTAACCTCAGCCGGTTTGAAAGCCAGCGCTGAAGTTTATCAGCTCACAAGCCCGTGAAAGGAGGAGGAAAGGCAGAGAATGGGATTTAGTCAAAGACTTACTCAGAGTTAACACAGGCCACTGGCGCTAATAAACAAACATTGCCAGACATCAAAAGGAAGTAAGTAAATCTGGGAAGGTTTAGTCCAAACAATGGAAGGGCAAGCTAAGCCTGTTGCAGGGTGGGCAGTGGGGTGGGTGACTTTGAGATGTTAACCCTTGCCTGGGCCACAGCAGCATCATAAAGCGGGGGTTGGACCACGATTTTGTTCTAGGGAAGCAAGAAGTCATTCCCTCCAAAACTGGAAAAGAACCTACAGTGTGAACCTCAAATTTCTTTAGTTCTCCACCATAAATTAATTGGCTCATGTAAGCTCAGGAGTCAGCCCAGTGCAGGCAAGAAGTCTATCAACCAGTGATTTGCCAAAGGATTTGCAAAGATTGGTGAACCAAACCTGATTTCCAGGGCTGAAACCTGGGAAGTCTCACACAGCACCCGGACAAGCGGTGGGTGACGGCCTTACAGCAGAAGCCATGGCTGCTCAGCACACCAGAGTACGGAGGTTTTCTGTATTTGTGAGACAACCTCCACTACCACCTGGCAGTGTGACTGCAGGACATGGAGCCTGGTGATGGAGAAGCTGTGAAGATGTAGCAGCACTGCCTTTTCCAAGCATGTCCTTGAGGTCTCCAATGGCTTTTTGAGGAGTGCATAGACAAGCATGGGTTCCAAATCTTACTTGTTCAAAGGTCATTTTTTTACCCTAGGTGGTAGACTCTCTGCCCTAGGTGGGGTTGAATCAGCACAACCAAATCACACACCTACACATACAATCCAATGGAGAGGCAAAAGTGCCATTCGATCATCTTAAGTCTAGCTGATCTGCGTAACTCCCTTCGTCTCTTTTTCTTCTTTCAGTTTCTATTCAAGTATCAGTTTTGCTTTGCCCATAGCATAGCACCTTGTGAGCACAGCTCCGATGGCGGTCCCATGGAGGACATATGTACACCCACCCTCAGAAAAGGACTCTTCCTGAAGGGAAAGGCATTGAGGATGTACCGAGGAGCTGGAAGAAAGAAAATCTCTTCTCTTCAGGTGACAGCACTCACAGTCGAGAGGGAGATGTCTCAGAGCTATGAGTGATATCTGATCCATCTGTGCTCAGCAGGGTCTTCCGAACCAACGGAGTCCAAGATGGGCACCACCAAGCTTGGCCAAGGATACCCTTCCAGACCAGAGGAGCAGGAGCTCCTGCCTTGCATGGAATGCCCTCCAGAGCACCTGGCATAGCTGGGAGATGCTGCCTCTCACTGAGGTACAATCTCACTTTTTTTGGAAGCATCATCTCCTGCTGAGGGGGAACAGGAGGTGCTGGGGTGAGTACAGTATTGCTTGCAGAGGTCAGAGCCCACATCCCGGGGCTCTGGGTGCGGGAGTCTCATCAGGGGCAGATCTCTCATAGGCTCCTGTTGTGCATCTCCCCAAAATCTTTTTGCATCACCTTGTTGCTGAAAGAAGGAGTCACATGGTGACAGCTCCATTGTAAGAAACGGGAACTTGCCCCTCAGCTCTATAATTCAAGTGAGCAGACAAGGAGCTGAACCAGAGGCATTACATGGATTATCTCCCTTTGCCTAGGAAGAGTAAAGGAAAGGAAAAATCCAGAGCTCCCTTCTAGTAGCTGGATGCATTCAATGCATGCTCATCCTCCCAAAGGGTATTCCTTTGTCTGGATGCACAGCCACTGCTTCCCACTGGCTGCCAGCAACCTTATCCCTCAGGTAAAGGCAAGTGTGCAAAAGGGAGAATGGAGGAGAGCGTTTGAAGGATCCAGCGAGTACAGACAGAAGCCCCAAGCAGGACAAACAGCCAGACATCATCAAGCAGGTTTTGCTGATCACCGTGGCATTGTATCTGCAGGGCTTAGGGCTCCTCTCCCTTAGCTCCCTCTGCCCTTTTGCTTGAGAAGCAAGCACAGTTGAGCCAGCAGTGTCTTGCTCCCAAAGGCAGGTGATACATTAAAGAAAACAACAACAACAACAACAAAAGCCCCATAGCAACCATGATCAACATAGAGGTTTAAATAACATCATGCATAATACATTGCAAACTCCCACCTCCGAGCAAGGGAGAGATGGCTGAAAAGGAGTGTAAACTGAGCCAAAAACAAAGCAAGGCTTTTTCCAAAGGGCAAGGGCTGGCAAATTTGTAAGTCTCCAATCTGCCGTAGCACAGGTTGTTTGAAAGCTGGGATGAAGAACAGCAAGCCAAAAAGGCCCCAGCGCCTGAGGATTATTAACCTTTTTTAATTTTTTTTTTCTTTGTTTTGTTTTGTTTTGTTATTCCTGCCTACTCAAGGCTCAGTTTGGCACCTCACAAACTCCCATCTGCTGCCAGGAGTGCAGACTCAGACCACCCAACACAACGCAACACACAAGCGCCAAGCCACAGCTCTGGGTGGCTCCAGCCCTGCTCCCTTCCCCACCTCCCACCTGCCTTTCCATCACCCGGGATGCCTTGTCAGGCACCATGTCACCTTGGATCTCTTCAGATCATGTTGTGTCGCCTTCCTTTGTCAGGCAAGGTAATGCAATGACAGGATGATGTGCAACGGGTCCATGTTTCTTTTATTAGGATCGCGTACCTGCTGTCACTTCAGATAAGGACTATCTATTTCAAGTGGTTTCCTGCAAAGTCAATGGGGCTGAGTTTCTCCAAGAGGTCATGAGAATTATCTGGAACCTCCAAGTGTGTCTGTTCAGATCTGTATCCTCTATCACAGCATGGCCAGTTTCATTATTTCAAGATCACATCAGGTGCATAAGCATCTAAAGCAGCCACAAGAAGCCCAAAGAACATACGCACATATTTAACTTTGAGCTAAAAGATTCCTCTAGACTTCAGTTTTATTACCCCTGTGCTTAAAGCTAGGCACACGTCTTTTGTAGATCCTAACAGCATCAATAATTTACGTTGTGGAAGCAGCTAGAGGCCCCATTTAAGTTCAGATTGTTGTACGAACAAAATAATTGACAATCTCTGCCCTAAAAATCTTTCAGACTGGAAAGTGAATTTGCAATTCCCTTTGTAGCTTGCTCTTCCCTGATTTATTTTTCCCTCTTATTTAATCCAACTTAAACACTTCCATGCAGCAACATCAGCATGTTATTTTTAAATTCCGTTCTCATTGACTAATGAGAAGAATTGACCCTCGTATTTATTGTTAGAAAAGGGCAGAGGCAGCTGAGCTCAAATGCTGAAAGATTTACTGTAGAGTGACCAGTTCTGTGGAGGCACCAACTGAGATATGAGCCATGAATTAAGATGCTTCTGGAATACTTTTGCAAGGTTTCAGCACCAGCACAGGCTTCTTGTCAGATCAGCTGTTTGCCAGTCAAGACAATAAAAATGCACTCTCCAGATTAAGTCTTCCCTAAGGATTTCCCTAACCAGCCAGCATACTTTTGGGATTGTATTTGGCTGTGCAGGAGTTGGTATCAGTCCTCTTGTGATTTGCAAAATAACAAACAGAACCAAACAGCTGAGACTCTGATTCAGTATCATGTATTTGATGTATTTTTGCAGTTTTCATCCCACACAGAGTAGGATCCTGGAGACAGAGCACCTCTGATGATCAGGTGCCTTGCTGCAGAGTCTGAGTATTTCTGTATGTAATTGTCATGAGCTGTCCTTGCTCACTTCTCTTCCTGTCAGGCCAACATCCCTCCTCTGCAAAAATACTGATTCTTATTTTCCACCACTGCTGTGGTCTCCTCTCCAGACTGCCACTTGTCCTTTTCTATAACATGAAGTCCCAAACTGAACCCAGTGGTCCACTGCTGAGGAAAGCAAAAAATTGTCTGGGTACTTTTTATTTGGTTTTTGAAATACACCCCACATTGCCTGCAGCCCAGTAGAGCAGCTTCCTTCAGCACCACGTTGCCCCACTGACTCATAGTCAATTTGTCATCCTCTAAAAGCCCCCAATCTTATTCCATGATAGGAAAATACTGGTTAGAAAACAACAAGTTTCCTCTTTTTTAGAAGGCTGACAGAACTATTTAAAGGTTTTTACAGTAGCCACTGTTTTTATAACATCCTTAGTGGGCATAAAGTTGACCACATCCAGTACTCTTCTTAATACCTCTCTAGCTGCCATATAATAAAAGCTAAGAGAGTAAGCCAAGGTAAAACAATAAATAAATAAACATTTCTATTAGACTTCAGGTTTTCTGATGAAAACAGGAGCATCCTCCCCTGTGTTAGATAGGGTGGTCTCCAGGCAGACATAGATGGCATCCCCAAAAGCTAACATCCCAGTCAACAAAAGGAGACAAAAACAAGCTCTTGTTCTTATTACGTGTAAGGATTTCAGTGGCATCTGGAGGCTCCAATCAGGGCATTAAAGAGCTAGACACTGGCCACATGTAACCCCTCTGCCAAGCCTTGAATGGGTCAGATTTAATCTCCAAAGGCCTCTGCTGAAGAGCAGCAGCTAAGTGCCAGCCAGAAGGCTAGGAGAACAGCTGAGATTTTCTCTGGCACAAACAATATTCATTCAAGCAAGTAATGAAGTAAAGACATTAAATTTTGTCTTTAGGGAAAGGAGGGAAACAACACACAGCCACACTCTCTATCACACTACCACTCAAATCTGCCATCCACCCCAGACAGTTGCCCTTATTGACACTTTTTCAGCTCAAACAGACACTGAATTTGCAACTTTCCCTCTTCCAGCAGAAGCTCATGCATGGCCAGGACTCTCCAGAAGCCACAGCTGATCCTCAGATCAGAACCACCCTTTGTGCATGACCCGTCTGTCACCAAGAGGTACAGCTCAGGTGGAGGACAGCTGAAGTTTTAGCTATCCCTTTTTCCAGCTCAAGTGCTCCTTCAGCAGCTGAACCCATCCACCTGAAGTGACTGGTGGTAGCTGTCATTGCTGCCAACTACTCTTGTCCAGGAGCTCTCACAAGCTCTCCTCTTCAGCAGCTGCCCCAGTGACGCTTTGCTCCAACGTCAGGGTACAATGGCTTATGGGATCCATACATAAACCCAGACACAGAGGAGACATCAGGGAGCTTGTTCCTTGGTCCCCCCAGGCTTCCCCTATGCTGCCCTGCTTCCCCATGAAGCCAAGGACCCTCTGCCCTTCTGCTCTTTCATCTCTTTGGGAATTCTCAAGAGCAACTGCTCTTATAATTTAGTCCTCTGGTCAGTAGGCCAAAAATAAAGAAAAATTTTATTTCCAGAAAAGACACCTCCTCAGTGATAAGGGTATAAATAAAAAATAAAAAATAAAGAATTTCCTTAGTTCCCATAGATATTTGCCAGTACTGATTCAGACTCATGGCCCATTTCTCCATGTTGCCATATATCAAACGGTGAGAACTGACTAGTTTCATAGGTCTTTTATTACAGCAAGGATGGTGTAAGTAGGGGTGTAAGAAGTTGGTCCACTGTCATTCTGGAATCTGCCTATGGGGCAGAGGAAGCAAGCTGCCTGAAAAAGATTGTTTTTCTATTGAATTGTATTTAACAGAAAATACTAGAAAACATACTATATCCTGGAGAAAATTCTTCCTTTGTTATCCATTTGTTCCAGGATAAGTAACCCTCTGACAGATGTGTTTCAAGCAGAGCATCCAGGTGTTACACTGAAGTTATGTGATTTCTCTCTTCCTGAGATCAGACTTCTAAGAATAATTCAAATGTGTGTCTTCCGGTTTCAGAAAGGGATGCAAGTGAAGGAAATGATCCAAATCCAGCTGACAGCATTAGAAAGATTCCCCTCAAAGTGAATTTGTTCTGGATCGGACCCAAAGCCACTTGGTCTGAAGAAAAAAAAAAAAAGAGGAGCAGAATTTGAGTATTCCCCAAGTGTCAGGGACATAAGCAAGGCTGTATGTAATGGAATAAGGAAAGGCTGGTTGATAAAGATAGGGCAGCAGAGTTTCCTTACAAGCTTTTCTTTGTTCCTATGGTTTAGGACACACCGGTTTCTGACAGATTAGGCAAGTATCCATTTTTCTTCCAGGAGAAGCTGTGATGAGCATCAGTAAAAGCAGAATATACCACACTGCAGAACAACTCTGCTGTTTGAGGTAACAGCCTTCAGCGAGGAGACCAGCCAGCTAGTCAGAACAAGAGGTACGCAGGCAGCGCGCTGCCAGACACGCAGTTGTATTTGCAGTACACAGTTACCTGCAGTACCAAACAAGAGGTACAATGAAATTTCTCTCACTCAAATGCTGATCAAAGGGCACTGAGATATTCCAGACCAAGGTAGTGATAATCCAGTTGGCACCACATTCCCACCATTGGTACAGAAGCAATAACCCCACCACAATCCAAAGGTGACATTACTGCTGGTGCTCTACAGCCCAACCTGTACAGACCCTTGAAAAATCCCATGACCCTTTTACAAGAGTGAATACAGTATTCTGATAAAATGCCATTTTTTATAATTACTTGCTGTCTACCTCCATCTTCTCCATTGCTATCCCCTGCAAAAAACAAGACAGACCTCATCCTTGGTGGTGGTTGCATTTCTGTGCAAGGAAAGCTTGAATCAATTACTGTTTGCAAAATACTTTCAACTCCTGAAAGACTAGAAGTCCTTCTATAAACTTACCACACTATCATAAGCTTTCCATTGAGCTCCAATGATTGATGAACTTTCAGGCCAGAAATGTCATTTTGATCAACTAAGTCAACCCTGGGCACAAGAGAGGCCAGAGAATTTCCTGCAGCAGTTTTCATAATTAGATTAAAACATATGGTTATAGCTTGTGGCAACAGAGGCGGCAAACAAACAGGAGTGCTTCTGGTTTTCCCAGAGAAAGAATAGGTGACACTTGAAAGAGTTTTAGCATCAATTTGTCAGTGATTTTAATCCTGAAAAATATTTCAAGAGCTTTACACTTAACTTTTCATTTGGGAAACATAGGTCTGTACTGCCTGCTGTAACTGTTTCTGCTTAGGGTAGAAGGTTTTTACCCTTCTTCTGCTTCCCTAACCCAAGAACCACAAAAAGTCTTTTCCTGGAATGGCTTGACTGCGTGCAACTATAAATTAAAGATGAGCTATGCCTATACTGAAGCCTTGTTGAAGGCCCACATCAAAATATGTCCGTGTCCCACATTTACAAAATTAATATTTGCTTCATGCTAAGAAAAACTGACATTTGCAAGCAGCTGTGTGCTTTGTGTTTCACTAAAAAAACAAGTTTTAGCTGTGGTTTGTCAAAAGTGGGCTTCTCTCACCAGAGGTGCATACTTTCCCAGGAAGGGGAGGACTGGTCTCATTAAGATTCAGTTGAGAACAAATTGTGCTGCTAAGAGAAGTGTTTTGCAAGTTCAGTATCTAAATAACAAAGAAAAACACAGAACACTCAAAATAATAAGACCTGTCATTCATGCACAAGTTCAACCTGGAAAGCTGAGGAATGGCAGGTGGGAAAAAATGAAAAGCATTTCAAAGTGCCAGGCAAAACTGTAAATGTGTCTCCCCACAGTGGCATCTGCCCAACCCTCACCATAATGGTAAGGGTGTCTCAAACATATCAATATTTTCCACAAGTTCTCCATGCCTATATACCAAAAGTAACAGGAAAAAAAGGAATGCAAATAAATGAACTGGGGGTGAAATTCAGACCTCTTAAAATCAATGGCAGTTTTGCCGCTGGTTTCAGCAGAACCAGATTTCACATACAGCTAACAAAGCAGGTCACTGATGTCCACTGATGTCAGACGACTTCCAGATTCCATGCGTAGAAGCTCCTCTTGGCAAAGGGAGCTTTCATCTATCTTTCTAAAGTCCTAATTCAACTTGGTAGTTAAAGCCCTTGAGACAAAGATTATTCACGGCTTTACATTAAGTAAGTGCTTATCTTGTCCAACTGCAGCCTAAGATTGTATCTTCAGGGAAAACACACAAGTGAAAAGGAAGGGATGTGTCCTCACTAGCAGGATAACAAGACCGAGCTCTCCCTAACCCTTGCTCACAAATGTGTGTTTCCTTCTGGTATTTGAGTGACTGAAGAACATATTTTTTCTTTTTTCTCAGTCTGAGGAAAAGTGGCATTAATGGATGCTACATAGTGAGGTGACTCAAGGAAGAAATGTCTTCAGGCTCTCTGCTGACTGTCACATTTCATTAGCCATGGCACTCTCAAAGCTTTGGCAGCAGTCCTCATGGTTTAGGAGTCTCAAAGACCTGGGAAATCCTCTGAAACCAGAGGATAGCTGGTTAGTGATCCGAGGCCAGGGTGAGGTTCAGAGTAGCCTCTTCCAGTCTTGCCAACTCTTCCCACTCTGAAGCAGCCACCATCCACCCAGTCAGTCACTGAGGTCACCTGACCTCACTCTCCATAGGAGCCTTGAAATCTGTCCTCTCCATTATTCTCTTCCTCCAGAAGGGAAAAAAAAGTCCATAAAAACACTTTTCTGGTTGAAAACACTTTGCTCCATAAGACAGCGCATATTCCACCTTTTGAGCTGAGGTGGTGTAGAAAAGGTCAACCAACACCCAACAAACAAGCGAGCTGTTCTTTTTCAGTGTTTCCAGTTTTAGAAAGCTCCAGTCAGTTCTCTGGATAGAGCACATTTTTAAAGAAAATGGGCCAGAAAGTCCTCTACAGATGAGTCACACTGATGGAATATCAGAGCGGAACAACGGAGCTGTTGTCATATTGGGGCTGAGTCAAAAATAGTTGTTTTCATAAGCCTCTTTGCTGATTCTCATTCTCATCTGCACTGAAGTCCAGTGGGGATGAGAGAACCAGTTTTACTTCAACTCTAAACTCTTTCAAGATGTGCAACAGAAGTGTATTACTGAAAAGGATGTAGCAAATGAGATTGATTGCAAATGACTAAAATGTTGGCAGGTGTCCTCAGAGGGTGGTAAGCAGGACATGGCATCATTTTGGGTTTCTGCCTACCTAATAAAAGTTTTTGATGTGCATCATAAGTATTCCTCTTTCCACTTAAATACCCCAACACTTGATTATTAGCATATATGAAAAGCAGGTTTACTCTGGGTATTATTACTGACCCCAGCAGTCACGTTTCTGCTGAAATAAAAATCCATAATGACTGCAGAATTGCCCTCAGCTGTCTTTTTATTTCCAGTATTTCATGCTTACACAGGCCTTTCATAAAGAGCAAAACCCACTGTCTTGGAGGAACATATGAGCATGCTACAACTAATGTACACAGGACAAACCTTTGTTATATGCTTGCAGCCGAGACATGTAACTTCTCATCTTTTTATCACTCACCTCCATACTCATCTGTGCTGAATTAGGTTGTGTGCCCAACGAAGAGAAAACTGTGTCATGCCATGGCAGGGGTGTTTGGCCCAAATTCAAAATGTGCCACGGTTTTAGATGCCTGAATTAAGACACAATAAAAGGAGTAAATTTTCATAAGTAGTACATGTTTGTCCATAAAAAGAGAAAGAAGAAAAAAAAGACAGACACTCTTTCAATTTGAACACCAAAAAAAATCACTAAAGCCTACATTAAATCTCCAACATGAAAAGCCCTTCAATAAGCCACACAACACTCAAAGAATAGAACAGTATTACAGATCAACTGGCTGGCATAGAGAAATCAAATGATTTGTTCAAAACTTCTGTGGAAATGAGGGCAGAGCCCATACGTTAGATATTCCAAGTGCTTACCACATATCCCTCCCCTGGAAGCTGGCAGCTAATCCCATATGCATTTTTTAAAAACCATTATGGAAGTTGTCACGTTCTGTGACATGTTGATCAAGGTTCCCCACCAAGCAAGAGGCTTTACTTAACCTCAGACCTGCTTTTGAGTTGTGCACACATCCAAGCACAAACATACAAGCACAAGTCAACAGACTCTCACTGTCATGGAGCCAAACGATATTCTTTCAAAGCATCAGGCTGGGAGAGGGGGCCAGAAGCCTTTGGCAGCACTCAGACCTCCCAGCCTGAGAAGAGAGGCTTTCAGATTGGTTTGAGGCTGTGCATATTTTGTCAACTGATTTCAGACCTTGGGAACATGACAAGACCTTGATAACCTCCTCCATCTATTGATCCCCTTCACTCACCTTGGTGAGCACAACCAAGGATGGGATGTGAGAGGATGCACAGCAAGGAGAGAGGGTGTTTTTCCCCCATCCCCTCAATTAATCCTGAAGTGTTTGTTTTCAGCACTCCAGGGCTACAAATTTATTCACGTGGTTCTTCACTTTAGCATAAGGATGATGTAAAGCTTCATGCAGCTCCACTAGCTACAGTTCAGCCACGGCAAGATGCCTGAGTCAAGTCTCATGTCCCTTCCTTCAGGGCTAGTTTTGTTAAAAAGTAGAAAATACTAAAGACTAGATGGCTTCAAAACCACATACAAAGAACATTCAGGACTGAGAAATGACCAAATGACCATCTTACTCCCTAAGCCCTCTGAGATACCAAACAAATCCCTGCTGCCTTTAGGTTTTGTCATATGCTTGCTCTTGACCATGTGCCCTAGGCTAACGGGACTCTATTTTAAGAGGTCATGCAGATACACCAGCATATACAAATAGGACCCAGGCCCGCCTTTTTCTGATGTGAGACATATTTCTAGCATTACTGCCTCGGCCAAAGACATGCTAATTCCTCTGAAAGTAACCTATTATGGGCCAGGGTAGACAAGTGGAGTGCTGTTGATCTCTTGGCTAACCAACCAGGTTACTTTCTATGATGATGGGACAACTGCGTAAATTGAAAGAAGTAATAATTCCCATTTATCTGACACTCGTGAGATTGAATCTGGAGCACTGTGTCCAGTTTTGGGTTCCCCAGTACAAGCAACACATTGACGCAAGGGACCAAAATACATTTAATCTATAATTCAGCTGTGCTGGATTCCAGGACTAATGACTTATAGAGGATGAGCCTTGCAGCATTGATTCAGATCATAATACAGGTTTTTCCCCAGGAACATCATTCCTCAGAGGCAAGACAACTTATTTATTTGTATCAATTTCAGCTAGGATTTTAAGGACAGACAAAGAGTTATTTTTTTCAACAGGAACTACAAGTATGACCAGTTTGACTACAGTGGATGCCTTTTACTATGAGTAAGACCCTGTACATCAGATTGCCTACCATTTCTGTTTGGTATTTCTATGGTTTTGAGCTGTCTTTCCTTCTGTTTCCTCTCTCTCTTCTCATAAATAGGGAGATACAGCGTGATTTTTAATTGTATCAGCAGCAATCTATGAATCTCCTATAGTTTCTCTGTAGACCAGAACAAAACTCCTCTCCAGTCACTTCACATTTCTTTCAGATTGTTTTACGTTTGCTATCTGAAGATGAATAGTTTCTTCCCTTCCTTGCCATATGGAAGCAATAATAGATATTCATCAAATACAGGGTTTTCAAGAGAGACAGTATCTGAAAGCAGTACCTGAAAGTTCAACAGAAACATGTATTTCAAAGTTGCATCCAGAATTGCCAAATTCACATATGTTGTACCTCACCACAGAGGCTCCTCTATCCCAAAGCCTTCATCTTGTCCATACATGTAAATAAGACAAGTCAGGGACTGTTCCTTGGCACTGCAGCCAACCGCCTAGCAGCTCATATCCAGACAGCTAAGCCCTTTCACCTTCCCAGAACAAGGTGCCTGCAGCCAAATTACTACTGGGGATGGCCCCTGGCCAGTGCAAGCCCCCAGACAGTGCCCAGTGGTTGTCTGGAGCACTAGCTGGTGTGGCCTGGAGTCGTGCTAACAGCTCACAGCATGGACAGGTATACACCAGTGCTCAGGGCTATGCCTTGTCCCTGTTTAGCCTGTTGGGATAAACCTGACCACAACCTCCTACAGCTCTTGTCTTTGCAGGCTTTTCCTCTCTCTCTGGGTCATCGCAGAAGAATGGCCTCTGTTCAGCCAAAGCTCAACTGCAGTTCAACAATCGTGTCAGCAACGGCTAGAAAATAGTGGGACAGTACATAAATTCTTAGAGTTTATCATCGTTATTTACCACAACTGACTAAGGTGTCTTTTAAAGGCTGACTGTTGTTTTTCAGAAAACAGATTGGTAGTCACAAGGGGAGGTATTGGGGGTAAAGCCCAAAGCATTGGTCAAGTTCTGGAGGCACAATATTAGATGAGACAGATCAAATACCACATCTCTGTCACTTACAGCCCTGTGTCTAAAGCTCCAAAAGACACAGCTCTTATTTTAAGGTTGTGTTTCCACATTCTTCTCTATATCTTTGCATGACTTGATGGAGACACATCCCTGAGGGGCCACCTTGTACACACTGTCCCTGCCTGCCATTTATCATCACGCTGGAAGTGCTCATGAATTACTCTCCACACATACTAGTTTATTTAGAGATAATTCGAGTTGCTGCAAGTGTGAACAGGGCCTTTCATTGAAAACCTGTAAGCAGCTAGACGAAGGGAGGGCTTGTGGGGAGCTCTGATAAAGTCTTTTGAGCAAACAACATCCCGAACAGTTCCACCTCCGCAACACCAGCAGGCAGCCTGCAGCACAAGGGAAACACCACTGCAAACAGCTGTTACTTTTGCTCAGGTAAAAACAGGAGTTCTGCATATTTATTTAAACTCAGATGACTATTAAAGTATACACATGTAACACCAACCACGGGTGCAACAATGACGTGATTCAGTGGTATCTTGTTTTCTATTGACCCTTTCCATCCAGATCAGAAATGGGTAATTCTAGTGAAAAAAAAAAAAAAAAAAAAAAAAAAAAAAGACCAATTTACATCTTACCACCTTGAAATAACTTGGGGTTTGTATTAACAGAGCCTGGGTGGATGCCAGGTTTCCACCCTCCTAGAGGGAAGACTAGAGGATATGCTTCATTAGTAAAGATTTAAGAAGCCCAACATAGCACATAGCTACTTGCTCTGTGAATATTAATAACAGTGTTAAGCAATGTCATGTCAATCACCTTACAATTACAATTGTAATTACAATTTCACCTTAAAATTTGAATCCATAGGCATGGAAGGACACTCGTGCAGCTGTGCATTGGCAAATCATTGCCTACAAGGGTAGTGCAGTTCAGAGGCCTTGTGTGAACCTACCCAATCTTTCTATAATTTCCTATTCAGCCCTTGTTATTCTCCTTGTGCTCTTCTCAGAAGCCAGATTATGAGCTACCAACAGCTGATATATGATGGACATGGTCACTTGGTGAGGTGGGGCAGCGGAGAGCACAGGTTATTTCCTCGTCTTAGTCAATGTGGTTATTAAAATATAAAAATAGCAGGTTCCAATCCAACCTCTATGGTATCATTGGATAACTCTTGATATTTCAAAGCTGGAAAGTCTAGGCTGAAGATGTGTAGCTTCTTGCAACATGAAAGTAACTTACAAGTCTGAGAGTGTATGTTGCCATACAGCCTGTGTAATCGTGACAACTAACTGCACTGACCAAACACATACGGTACCTGTAATTATTGATACCAACAGCACTTCAGAACTATGATGCTTACTTACTACACTGTCTGTGCAAACTTTACACAGACCTTTCAGCTAATAATTGACCTCTAAAAGAACTCTAACTGCCTCTCAGGAGGTGACAACTCCACCCCCACTGTGGTACAAGACACCGGCATTCCACATCACAATAGTCCCATGCAACCAATCTCACTCCTTCTTGGAGAGACCTGGCTTCCTGGTACTGGCAGAGAGGCCAAAATCTTGACTGCTGAATGCATGCTAGACCAAAGACTGGTCCCTGCTAAATAAAACTTGCAAGAATAATAGCTCATGCTACACAGAAGCGGACTTTACTTCACCTAGATCTGCAGATAAGATTACTCCACCATCAACAAGAGCACCTCTGGAATTTAGGTCATGACAAGATGTCACAATGAACCACTGTCATTCCCAGCCCAGCGTTTGTCCTGTTTAACTAATTTGGACTGGTATTAATACACACAAGGACCTTCTATTCTTTGCATGTTGTTATCCAGAGTGCTTTAAACAATCTGCCTGGTGTAACCACATTATTCCCCCATGCAGGGGAACTGAAAAACAGAGAAGAAATAACTTTGTGTGGGGAGAGGTCTTCCAGTCTGAAGACTGGTGAAGAACAAATACTATATCCACCTACAAATAGGGCAAGAAAGGAGTCAAGAAATGGTAGACCAGTCAACCTTGTTTCAGTCCCTGGGAAGACTATGAAACAGGTCCTTACAAAATGTATTTCCAGGCACACACATGACAAGAATCTGACTGTGAAAAGCCAACATGGAGATACTGAAAGGTCAGTCATGCTTGACCAAACGACGTGCTCAGTGGATGAGTGAAAAGCTGTGGATATCATCTACCTTGATTTTAGCAAGGTGTTTGACACAGACTCCCTCAAAATCCATTTTGACAAGCTGTTAAGATATGGACTGAATAGATGAAACACAAAATTGCTGAAAAACTGACTATAAACTCTTGAGCTCAGAGGGTGGTGGTTAAAGGCTCAAAGTCATGCTGGCAGCTGGTCATAAATAAAGTTCCTCTGAAGTCAATGAAATTAAGCTTTATAAATGATCTGGAAGGTAGGATTGAATGCACCCTCACCAAATTTGAGGATGAGCCTAAGCTGGGAGAGGAGGTAGATGAGCTGGAAGGAAAAGCCACCATATAGAGAGATCTCAACAGGCTGTTTGGCCAACAAGAATGAGGTTTAACGTGGGCTTCAGTAGAGATAAATGTCAAGCCTTGAACCTGGGATGGAATCATCCCAAGCAGTAGCACCAGCTGGGCACTGGCTGGCTGGAGAGTTGCTCTGCTGAAAAGGCACAGGATGTCTTGGCAGACAGCAAACTGAACATGAGCCAGCCATGTATCCTGACAGCAATGAAGGCCAACAGCATCCTGGGCTGAATTAGTAAGACTACTGCTGGTAGATGAAGGGATGTGATTTTCCTACTCTGCTCAGCACCTGTTAGGCCACACCTGGTACACACTGTCCAGTTTTTATCCCCTCAGTTGAAGAGAGACATTGAAAGCCTGGAGACAGTCCAGAGGGGATCAGCAAGATTAGAGGGCTGGAGAACTTCACAACTGAATGAATTGTCCTCGCTCAACCTTGAGAAGAGAAGGCTTAGGGTGGGGAAAGCAAATCACTGCCTTCCAATACCTAAAAGGTAGCTGTGGACAAGATGCACCTCTTCACAAGGACGCACTATGACAGAAGAAGGAATATGCACAAGTGGCTTCAAGGGAAGTTCCACTTGGATATTGAAAAAATTCCTTCCTGTGAGAGCAACAAAGAGTAGAATCAGTTGCCTGAAGTGAGTGGAATCTTCCTCACTAGAAATATTAAAGACTCGGCTTGACTGGATCTAATCTAAGGCCCTGCTTTCAATAGAATGTTGGACCAGATGGTCTTGGGAGGTCCCTTCCAACCTAGGTTCATCTGTGTTTCTGTGATTCCTTTCTATTTGTTCTTAATATATACTTTGCTATGTATTTATGTCAGGGGAAAAATTGTCCTGATCTTTTGAATTTGGAGCAGAAAGCAGTAAGGATGTAACAGTATTTTTTTTCCGTGTGCGTCCAAGATACAAAGAGTTAAAGATCTCTCATTAGCTCAGACAGCAGCTCCAGCACCCACATACCCAGACTTTTAATGGCCTGGGTTGCACCCTAACCTGGACACCTGGCAGACATCCTCCATGCCAGGTTTCTGCCCAGTCTAACCCTGCCCGGAGGGGCAGCGAGTCTCATGCTTCTCGCTGGCCATGCTTCCCCTGACTGCTGACTTGTTTCATGCTCCACAACGTGTGCCAGCCCAAAGCACAAGCCCTGCCCTCCCATCTCCTGGACATGAGCTGGCACGCACGGCTGAGCCTTGGAGTGGGTGCAGCAACCTCCCATGAAGGCAAGGCAAAAAAGGCGACTGTTATCAGTAAAGGAAGAACTAGCTGCAGCCAAAGGCCTCAGCCCACCAGAAGCCCCTGTCATGGCTTGAGCTACAAGCCCAAGCGATGAACAGAGCCTCACAGATAAACTACCTTAGTAACTGAAGGGTTAATCATGGTAGCAATAACGAAGCAAACCAAGCTGTGCAATTTTTGGCTGAGCATCTTTAAACTCACCATCCCACCCACCGTTTCCCTGCTAGGATCCACACCAAGATGGACATGATAAGGAGGGTGGGTTTATCATTCATGCCAATGCTTTCCTGTCCCACATGTCGGGGCAGGAGGAAAGGAAAGCTGGCTTTGGTGGAAGGCTTTGGTGGAAGACAGCCAGCAAGAGAGGCAGCAAGTGGGATGGCAGCACCAGTGGTGTGTGCCTGGGGAGGCATCAGGGCCACCAAGTGCAGTACCACACCTTTGGAGTGGCTTCCACCAGCACTAAACTGTCTCCATCGTGGAAGCCGTACCTGAAATACCTCTCCAAAATTGCTTAAGACCAAAATAAGTCTTCAAAATTGCTTCAGCTAAGCAATGATTCCTACTCTGAGGAGCTGGAGACATGCCTAATCCCAAACTCCTTCCTTTCCTGGCCCCAGCTGCTAGCTTGCCGTGAGAGCCATATAGACACCTCCATAGCTATGAAGCACAATGAGGTGTGTGAGATGATGGGAACCTGCTTGGTGCAGTACCCTGAGGTACTTGGGGTGATGCCCAGCTATGTTTTGCTTGGCCCCATCAGCAGGCTTCCAGGAGACCCTACATTACTGCTCCCCGTCCCAACAACGTGCCGGGTCAGCCATGTAAGCCAGGGAGAAAAGTGGGAGCATTACTAGCAGGGCAGACAGCAGCCAAGCAGCCACCATGATGCTGCCTGGAAATTAGAAAATAGGCAGAGCACCTATCACCTATTTTTGTGAAAAAGATCTGCAATTAAATTATATTAACTGTTTCAGATCATGCACAGGAAGACAACTTGGGACTGAAAGCAGGCATGAAGCACAACTTCACAAAGGAAGGAAACATGTATGCTCATATTTTTATCAGTTTTCCACATAACATGGTCCAGGAGATCACCGTCTGTCCATCCTCCCTCTGCTGAATACATTGGCAACCAAGTATGTTAAGAGAACTGAAAGATGATGAGATTTCGATCCATTGTGTGAAAACAGCTGAGCAGGGGAAAGAAACCCTAAAAGTGCCAGCCCAGCTTGGGAATGAATGAGTTCATGGACTAGCAGAGATCAGAGGCTTTGGATGGGGACCAGCTGTGGCTCTGGGGCTGTGAGTGCAGGGAAGGGACAGATCCTGCCTGAAGATATGAAATGGTCGTGGGCACATGTCCAGGTAGGTGACCAGCTTGAGTGAGAGATGGGACATGGGCCTCCCACGTTAAAGAGGAACTGCTCAGTGCTGGGTTCTGCAAGCTCTTGTGCTTGGTAAAACATGGGAAAAGCAGGCACAACCAAAGAAACAGAGAAGCTTGGTAAAAATAACATTGCAATTTCCTCCTTACACCAACCTACACCCCCAGTGGGATTCACTGGGCACCATTTTTCATCCACTGGTTCCTCAGCTCCTAAACACTTCCAGTATTTCAAAAGTTTTCCCATGTTTCATAAAATCAGGAGTCTTCAGCACAAAGACAAGCAAAGAGAAATGTGGGATGGCCAGGATGCCCAGTGCTCACCCAGAGCTCACCCAGTGCTCTGTTCCTCTCCCTGCCAGCACAGAGGTGGTCATGAGCAGTAGGAAAGACCTGGGCAGCCTGAGGAGGTGGCAGCCCCAGCTCCTGCCTCCTCTCTTCCCTAAACAGAAGCTGTAACTGATGAACCACCTGGGTTTGCAGCAGAAGTATTTTGAGACAAATTGCTATGGATTTGTGGGCTGTCCTAAAACACTTACTGAGCAGATAGCGATTTGGGAATGCTTAATACCCTTGGATGTGGGCATCTGTAATTCAGCTCCTTGGTACACCCAGACATTTTAGGGACTTCACCTTAAATTTTCCAGAGCTCTTCTGAGTGTCCATTCACCACCTGCTAACTGGTTACGCTGGGACCAGGGCACTTTGATTTTTATTAGAAATCCCATCCCAATACACACAACTTTGCACAAAACAGGACATCAGCCCAGAAAGACCAAGTGCGAATGACAGGTATGACAGCGAGGATGACAAACACGGCAGTCTTGGTTATAAAGAAAATGTAGTAGGCAATGCAGTCATGTTTGTGGCCTCCCAGTTGGTTCAAGGCTCAACCATAATGCCCAAAGTATGACAGAGACACAAAATAATGAAGACAAACAGTGTGGTGATGTGAGAAGGATAAGAAGTGGTGAGGATTCTTCCTCTTATCCAAGCAAATCTTCCTCTGTCTTGTCTTAGGAAACTATTTCAAACATCTCACCTACGGTAAAAGGGTGATATCCTAATTGAGGGTTAAAAATGGGAAATCCTACAGCCAAGAGAAGGAACATCCATCACAAGGAGGTATGCAGGAGATAGCACCTCCACACGAGAGAAACATCAACAGTTTCACAAGAGCTGCAGACTACTCAGAAAATGCTACATTTTAAAGCTTTTCTTGAACCGGGGATGCTTTTTTCTTAACTTAGCAGACCCTGAGGTCCTTATCAGTACTGGATGTTTAGATGACCTGGCAATCTTCCTGAACATTTTCTTTACAATGAATAAACCTGACAAGCACAATGCCAGTTACAAACTGCCTTGACTTCCAGGAATAAGAGGATGGTTCAAAGAATGCAACCCTGGAGTTTTCGATGGAAAAACAGCATATCTTATGGCAAAGCCTTCCCAACCCCACTTGCATTTTTTCATTCCATTTTCTAACCCTTGCACTTTCTCTATGAGGCAGTTGGGATGTCTCTGTGCAACAAGACTCATTCCAACTGGCATCTCTGGATCAAAGAGCACTGGAAACATTAATCAGTGGGCCTAATCATTTGCAATCACAAGAAACTTTTCTCTGTGACATGGCATATAAACACCGAGTCATTTCATTCACTGGCTGACAGACCAGAAACCAAACAATCCTTATCATACCTAATTCATCTTACTCCTCTAGGTTACAGCTGGATCAGCCTGCAATCCTCCAGCAGCAGTGGCAAACTTTAGGTGCTTTACTTAATCAAACTGATTAGCAACCTGACTGTAACACCTTTTATCTGCTGGTTCCAAAGTAGTTTATAAACATTAAGTGCATCTAATTTTGTGATAGCAAAGCAAGATGTGGTTACTGTTTTCAAAAGCAACTCAGGAATGAGGGAGAGCTCTTGTTTTAAGGGGGTGGGGAGGTTCAAGTTTTGCTGATACATTAAAACAGCTTTGAAAATTAAATGAGCAAATGGTGAAGTCAAGGAGGAGCCCAGGAATTTTGATTGCCAACTATCTGTGCTGCCTGTATTGCCACATGGCTTCTAGCAAAAAGGAAAAAAGAATAATCAAACCAGACATCTGTGCCCAGAGCCTTATCTGTCTGGGCACCATCCTCTGGACAGCCACACTCTGAGCACAAACAAAGGCTGATGAGATCTCCTATCCCCTCAGTGGGTCTGCAGGGGGATGTGGTGCCTCCAGCTCTAGTTCAGGTTAATATCTGTGTGATCGCCACCTGTTTGGGAGTTTGCTCCCACGGTAACATTGATTTCTCGCTTAATGTCAAGAGCAGAACAACAGCCCTGTCACTGTTGCAAGGAAAGCTGACAAAAAGCTAAGGTTGCTTTAGCTTTCCTCTCTTTTCACTCGAGTGCCCTGACTTGGGGAAAAACAAGAATTATGCCAAAGGTCAGCCTGTTCCAGAGCAGCTTGTTCCTGCTTTGAAGGAGAGAGAAGTGAGGGGTGGCACAGAAACCTGCTGCTACACCTGACAGGGTCTCATGGATAAGAGCTGGTGATGGAGCCCTGTGGGAGCAGTCTGCAAACTTGAACGACCTGCCTTGAACCTTGCCCAAAACTTCCGTTCTTTCCTGTGGTGCATGGTGCCAGGGGCAATCCAGCTCCGTTTCTGCTCTCTCCTGGACACCAAATAATAGTTCAATGTCTTCCTTGAGAGTAGGTGTCTTCAGGGAGAGGTGTGGGGAGGTGAAGAAGGGCTGGAAGAGATGCACAAGCACACGGAGACTTCCCTCTCACATCGATGCAGCCTCATCCACTGTGTGGAAAGTTAAACGAAGGGTTTCCTGGCAGAAAGGCTGCCAACCCCAAGCCTGGGAGAGCAGGATTTCAACACCTGCTCAGCCACAGGCTTGCTGCCTGGCCTTGCACAAGTCACTCAAAAGCCACATGTATAATGGTACTGACATATCTGGCTCCTGGAAGGAAGTCCACGACACCGAGCTGGTTGGATGCAGAAGATTAGGCATCTATGAATAGGTCTGGCAGGAGGCAATGCATCCAACAACGGCTGCCAACCAGGGCAAGAGGAGGTGCCAAATGACAGGAGCAAATCTCCCCCAGGTCTCTGCCGTTTGAACTGTGTGGCTCCGTGGGAGCCGGCTGTTGGTGTGGGCAGCAAGGGGCTGCTTCACCCTCTGCTGATCCAGCACCTGCAGTAGCTTAGCACATTATCACCCTTGCTCCTATCTCCCTGCCCCGGGTCTCCACAACCATTCACAGACCCCAAAATGTTCTTTATCCCTTTGATTCCCAATCTGCTGCAGAGGCTAATAAACCTGACTGGACAGGCAGGGGACAGGCAGGGCAGCTGGAAGAAGTAATACTTTCACTGGCTTCAGGGAGAGATGCCAGGGCTGGTCCCTGGGTACCTCTTCTCTCTCTGCAGATGGCTGGGGACAGAGATTTTGTACCTCTGCTTGTCACCTGGTGGTCAGGCACAAGGAAGAGAGTTGAGACTTTGGATTACTGAGTTGTGCACAAACTCTAGGCAGCTCTAAAAAAGCAAAGCAGAGCTGTGTCTCCCTCCACTTACAAGCAGTGTCATTTTCTTTGCTGACTTGGCTGAGACAGCATTAAATTTTGGTAGCATCTCAATACCCCTGGGCTACAGGGTCCCAAGCAAACAGGAAAGAACCAGTCTATCAGTGCCACCGCCACACTTGCCCCAGGCTGGGCACTTCCACCATTGCTCCAAGCACCAGGGCAATGGTACCAGCACAGAAACATAGAATGGTTAGTGTTGGAAGGGACCTTAAAGATCATCGAGTTCCAACTCCCCCTGCCATGAGCAGGGACACCTTCCACTAGATCAGGTTCCTCAAAGCCTCATCCAACGTGGTCTTGAACACTTCCACGGAGGGGCCATTCACAACTTCTCTGGGCATCCTGTTCCAGTGTCTCACCACCCTCACAGGAAAGAATTTCTTCCTAGCATACCTCTTGTGTTCGCTGCCCAAGATCTTTTCTGTAGCTGCTCAGCTGGCCTGTAAGCCAGCGTTGCCTTGTGTCCTTAGATGCCCCAATGTGAGGATGTTGTAAAGGAGACACATTTTCAGGGGTCTTGGGGATGGGAGCCTGGGTTCACCATGAGCCTCTGCTGCAGACAATCCTGCCTGCCAATGGGGACGTTTGACAAAAGAGTCATGCTGCTACTTGCCAGCAGCAAGAGCCCTCCCTTCATCACCAGAAGGCAGCTACAGCCTGGGATGAGAGCAGTGCCTTCACACCAGGCCAGTTATAGTGCTGAAGCTCAGCCCTGAGGACACACGCTCCCAGCAGCTTCCCGAACATGGCATGGCTGGAGAGACCGGGATGTGGCAGGCAGGGCTGCAGGGAGGGAACTGGGCAATCATTTGATCAGGTTGAAACCAAATTGCTCCAAACATCCCCCTCCTTTGTGAGCAGCTCAAAAAAAGAAATACTGCAGAAGGCAGGTCTGCACTGTATCATGATCACAATACCCAACTTATTCTAATGAAGCCTTACCACTCGTTGCCTTCCCCTGTGCTTCCTTGTCTCTTTTTAGATCGCTGTCCTTTCGTTCCTCCGAAGGCAGGCGGAGCGCCCAGTGCAGCACCGCTGGGGCCCAGCAAGTGGGTCAGGCTCCGTATGGGACCCCCAGGGACCGCTCAGCTTCTGAGAGCTGATTAAAGTTTCTGTGTTATTTCCAACTTGGATGGCATCAGACAGATCTTCATCAGGTGCTTTGTTCTAGTAGTTCCTTCACACTCATACAGGTGGTGAGAGGGGCGTTCATGTCATGCAGCTTCAGACATCCAAAGCATCCAAAGTGCAGGAGTCCATGTCTCAACCAGCTGTCTAACCTCCCCCCATAGTCACTGGAGGACAACAGCCATTGCCAGACAGAAACCCACATATTTTAGATGCCTGCCTTAAGATGAGATGGCTCCAAAGCATTTTGACCTGATAGTTTAAACTATGCCAAGTGTTGTGGGAGAACTGTCCTACCCCAGGGACTGAGGGAGGAAGATGCTGGAGACTCAGAGCTCTGAGCATAAAGGTAGAAAGACCTAAATGATTCATCCTGCCTTCAGTACACTGCAAATTACTCCACAGAATCATAGAATCTTAAAGGTTGGAAAAGACCTCTATCATCCAGTCCAACCATCAACTCATCACCACTATGTTCACTAAACCATACCCCTGAGTGCTACATCTATATGTTTCTTGAACACCTCCAGGGATGGTGACTCCACCACTTCCCTGGGCAGCCTGCTCCAATGTCTGACCACTCCTTCGGAGAATAAATTTTTCGTAATATCCAACCTGAACTTCCCCTGGTGTAACTTGAGGTCATTACCTCTCATCCTGGAGGTAGGACCCTTTCACTCAAGCCTGCTACATAAGCCCAGGATTTTAGACTAAAGCTGCAACATCATGATTTCCTCTAAAATCTAGGAAAAAAAGGTTCCTTCTGCATCCCAAACCTGCTGATTAAAGTTTTCTTCCACTAGACGTGGCAATCCCTTGTCAGCCTTCATCCCAATTAACCATATAAACTCAGCTCCCTAAGCCTTACATCAGGGAGTTCTGGCTTGGCAATCCCAAGTCATTTGTTGTTTTCCACTGAATTCTTCCTGGCATTTCCCCATCCTTGTTCAAACGCAGCCAGCAGCCAGCATGTCCCTCTGTAATAGGACAAAGTCACCTCCCTGCTTCTACTTGCTCTCCAGAGTTGCAAAGACCCTTTATGTCACACTCCTCCACCAAGATCTTGCTTTCACACCATTACACAAACCCTTAAAACTCCACCTCTGACAATGTGTTCCCTGGATAGTATCACTCAGGCTCCAGACAGACCTGAATTCTTCATTCCTGTGGTGGCTTTAGCTAGCTGCCAAATACACTGACATACATTCAAACAAGGGGGTTTTTTGCATTGGTGCTTTTTAATCAGATACTACCCTACAAGGGTCAATTATGTCTTTACTACTGAACAGTGTGAGGGAATACTCCCAGACACTGGTGCTCAAATCATCTCTGCTGTTACACCGCTCCTTCCTTCCTGAAGGAAGACCAGAATCCAACATATATCATTCCCAATAACCAGCTGGTTGCAGTCCCCCGACATGGAAAGCTGGAGAGTTTATGCTCTACAGACACAGGTTGTCCTGTACCATTTGGTAAAGGGACAGAAAGCAGCCTTGGGTGTATCAAAGTGGCTCATCATGTGTCCTAGGGCACCACTACAAAACAAGACATTGGCCTATCGCTCTAAGGATAGAAGCCTTGCAGTAGGACAGGAAGAGTGCTGGAGCTCTTTCTTATAAAGGAAAGTGGGTCCAAGCTGTTGCAAAGACAGGTCAAGCCTGGGGCATACAACCAGAGATGCCCACTGAATTGCTAAAGTTTTTGAGTGCTGGATGGCACCATGTTATAAGTCACATTCGGCAGGGAAGAAATGGCTGCAGTTAGCAAGTGCTCTGCTTGTGCCTGCGTCCAGCTCTGGAGTCCTCAGCACATGAAAGACATGGACCTGTTGCAGTGGGTCCAGAGGATGGACGCAAAAATGATCAGAGAGCTGGAGCACCTCTCCTGTGGAGAAAGGCTGAGAGAGTTGGGGTTGTTCAACCTGGAGAAGGCAAGGCTCTGAGGAGACCTTATTGCGGCCTTTCAATATTTGAAGGGGGCTTATAAGAAAGATGGGCACAAACTTTTCAGCAGGGCCTGTAGCGATAGGACAAGAGGTAATGGTTTTAAATGAAAAGAGGGGAGATTTAGACTAGATATAAGGAAGAAATTTTTTACAATGAAGGTGGCAAAACACTGTCACAGGTTGCCCAGAGATGTGGTAGAAGCCCCATCCCTGGAACCATACAAGGTCAGGCTGGATAGGGCTTTGAGCAAATTGATCTAGTTGAAGATGTCCCTGCTCATTGCACTGGGGTTGGACTAGATGACCTTTAAAGGTCCTGTCCAGACCAAACCATTCTGTGATTATATGATTTTCATCCCATGCTGAGGACTGGCTCATCACCACAGCATAACCAACAACTGCCTCTTCTCTGTTCCCTGTGGGAATTGTGCACCATGGGATGAAAATGACAATATTTCACATGATTTTTATTTTCATTATGTTTTTGCCACATAACTTTCCTCTTCTTTTCTCCAATTATTGCATCACTCTGGGCTTTCCCAAATTCCCCTGTTGCCACAAGGTGCTGTGTAGGACCAGAGTTCGGGGACTCTTACACAGCCAGGTAACTAAGGTGTCTCTTACTTTCCCGCCCGTTCCTGTGGCCCCGGGTTTGGTGGCTTGCAGATGGTGTATCTGGCCACTAAGAAGAGCACATATGCTGCCTTGCGAGCTTTCCTCACATCTTTGCCTGATTGCAGGATCCCATAGTGCACAATTCCCACAGGGAACAGAGAAAAGACAGTTGTTGGCTATGCTGCAGTGATGAGCTGCTCCTCAGGTGTTTGTTAAATGGGGCTGGCATAAGGTATCATCCATTCCTGTGGTCACGGGAGGCCCATAATAATCAAGGTGGAGTTGCTTTTGCCACCCATACTGAAATTTAAATAACAAGCTCAATTCCATCCTCCTTCCAGGACAATTCGAAAGCAACACAGTCTGATGAAAGGATGAGAGAACAGATGGGGTTTGTTGTCTGCATGCTACCAAGGCAAACTTTTCATGGAAACTCAAAGAAACCAGCTGACTATGTGATTCATAAATTCTAAAAGCCAAGAGAAACCAGCTAAATTATTTTGTCTGACCTTCTGCCTAATAAAGACCACAGAATTTCATCCAGTGATTTCTGCCCGAAGCCCAGTAATTTGTGGTTCAAACAGAGCACCTCAACAAGCCTACTGTCCAGCTTTGATGTGAGGACGTCAAATGAGGTGCCAACCACTTCCCATGCTGTCAAAAACTGGCTCTTCTACAGGTTTTCAGCATCTCTTCACCACTGCCTAACTTGCCATAGCCTTCCCAAGGACATGAAAATTGTTATGTGTTTTTGCTCTCCCTATCAAAACCCTCAAACCATCAAAAAGAGGGAAAATTGAGATTCTGAAGCACAAAACATCAAGCAAGGACACATCAAGAGAAGGATAACAGAGCATCTCAAAGTAACCTTCTGCTGCAGTCAGATGGATGAAATTAATATTAAAAATGCCACTCAAGGTTAACTCATTTTCCCACTCTAGATGACACAGTGGAAAAGTTATTTTGGTTTGAAACAAAAATTTTCCAAATATATACCTATCTGTGTGACTTTTAAGAAAAACACATTTATTTGGTTACAAAAGTAGTTTTTCCTGCTACTTGTAAAGTTTGCTACGGTTTCACAGCAATAAATATTTCTACAGCAGAGACCTTGAGTGGCCAGAGCAAAATCCTCTTCAAAACCATCCCCTGTGAGATAGGCCCAGTAAAAACACAGTTTGCTGCCGACTGCACCTTTCTACTTTTTGTTTCCAAATTTCTGTGGTTGGAAGCACTGATGGGGTAAAGAAAATTCTTTTTTTCTTTTTTAATTTTTTTTAAGGAAACAAACCCAAAATGGCAAGCTGCCCAGAAGGCTACAAGACCAGACACCTCTCAGGTGAAAAATATTTACGTTGAGCACCGAACTGACATGAGCTCTTCCTTCCTTATATCTTACAAATGCAGCATTTGGTGACAACCCCATCAGTTGATTAAAGTTCTTCCACCCACAGCCCAGGCAATAGCCTTGAGACTTCTCTGTAACACCAGCCTGCGTAGGAGGGTGGGAAGGGGCTTCAGCCCCCACATCCAAAATCCACTCCCGTTTCTGTTCATCACTGCATCACCATATTCACGTTTAATGAAACCAAGCTAGAAGGTTCATTCCAACAGTGTCTCTTCTATTGCTGTTTTCAAAAAGACATTTTCTCACCCTCTGCATCTCTCACCCTCTGCCTGCACTCATGTTATGGCCAAACCCAGGCTGAAAAGCAAATTCTCAGGGTGAGTATCTATGTCCCCATGGCTCAGCCTTGCCAGGATGAACCTGCCTCAGTTTTCTGCTCCCCTGTGGAGGGATCGGTCTCACCTGCAGAGCAGGTAAAGGTGCAGCTCCATCTTGTAGAAGCGCTGAGCTGGCTGCGGTCAGCACTGTGCTGCCGATAAAGGTGCGGAGTGTTTGTGCAGGGTGTCTCAGGGGGATTTGAGGTCTGCACTTAATTACATGCTCTTATAGTCATACTCTTTGTGGCACCCAAGCTAGCGAGGTGATGGCAGTAACACCTCTGGCCGTGGCCTTCTCAGCCATCTGTGAGCTCCTGCTACCTACACGGCACACAGGACTATGGCAACAGGAGCAGCACACTTGTCTAGAAAAACAGGACGTGTAGGCTTATGAATTAAACACCCATCTAACAGGCTGGTCTACACAAACCATGCTTCACCGCATGTGAAACTTCAGACTGTTTTAAGGCACGGTTAAGGTGCTCTTTAAGGTTGAAGGCACCATCATTTTATACATGAAAGCTCTTAAATCAATTAAAATTCTGTTTGTGTCGAAGTGTACAGGTGCTAAAAATCTGGCACAGCCTGCCTGAAACCAAAATAAGTTCACTAGAAGCAGGAGTAGCTGTATCCCATTTCTGTACCTACAGATCTGCAGAAATTAATGCTGCTGGCACAACGTAAAGATGTTGCACATACTGCACTGACACTGAAGAGATTCATACTTAACAGTGGTTCAGCTGAGAAGGCTTCTGAAAAAAGCCTAAAGTACTGTTTTTTGAGGTTCTGGGTAACCCACAGTTGAAGCTCTGCTTTTAAATCATCCATCCTGGAGCAGTCATAGTGGGCAGAAGTAGCGATCCCAACAGCACACAGCAGCGTAGACAAGGGGGTGAAACCCCACAGCCAGTTTAAGTATAAGCCTCACAGTTTCCATTACTGCTACTGTAATGATTTTGCAACTCTCATTTATTTTTCACCATTTCAGCTGCTAGTCTGTGGCAAATTTAATTTTTTTTTTAATTTAAAAAAAAAAAAAAAAGAACCCGAAACCCCAGAGACTGCCCATCCTTGACAGAAACAGTCCTGGCATGCCTGGAATGTGTAAAACCACAAAAGAGCCATTTCTGTTCATATTACTCCTTATGAAATCCCCTTTTAAAGAAGACTCAGCACTGGAGGCTTCAGTCACTCGACAGAGCCCCTTCAGGATTGCCTTTCACTTTGAAAGGCGACTTATCAGCCGAAGCCCAGGCGGGTTTGGGTGTCTGACTGTTGTGCCATTTGCTTTGAACTCCGGGACCGTTAAGCGCACAGCTGCCAAACTGGTCCAGCTATTTTCCCCTCCTCCTTCATTCCCAGGTTCGGGGTAGATAAAAGCCGCAGCCCTACCGATGCCAATTTGACTGTTAATTTCACATTTAAGTAAAACCAAATAATAAAACCCAACACCACACGCAGTGATTATCACTGTTACCCACACGAAGGCCAGAGCAACCACAGTGTGATTCAACAAGACCTGGGTTGTGGTGGGTATCTCTGGACACACAGGGGAATATTCTCTGCAGTTCTACAGCTCTTTCTTGCTCTGGCACGTCCTTCTCTTGCATTGCTTTCTACCAGACTTCTTTTTTTCAGCCTCACAACCTGTAGCATTGGCGAGTTGCTGCTGCTGGCAGCAGGGTGGGAGTTCAGCTCTGGTCAGCCCCTTGCATTTCTAGTGATACCTGTAGGATACAGGCTGGGCAGTCAGGAGTTCGCTTTGCCAGAGCCAGGAGGTTACCAACTCATGCCACTGCATTAGTGCAGTGTTGAACACATCTCTTGAGGTGTCTCAGGAGGGTGAAATCCTACTCTTGTTTAACTTACTCGACAAACTCTTGCTGTCTTCTTGTTTCTCACCTCTCCTCTTTCCTTTCCTGAGCTTCCTGAAGGTTTCTGGGCTCACCTTCCCAGGCAAACAATCACTATAGGCGCATGGCAATCTGCAGTATGAGGTTCATGTCTTTCTTGAACACCAGAAAACACTAGAGAAATGCAGGGTAAAGCTGAAACACAGGGACTGTTAACCCCAGTTTCCAGCACTTACTGCCTCTTGTTCATGTAGACTGGCATGGAGCCCTGCAAAATGCAAGAAGCACTGTTGTTCATAAGCGAGAGGTCTGGCAGGGCAAAGATTAAAGTCTGTAAGAAAGAGCAGGCAAAGGAGGTATCATCATGCACAGAACTGAAAAAAGAAAAGATAAAAAATGATAAGCAGGAATTCCCCAGTGGTCTGAGTTTATCAGTGTGATTGCTTTCAGGACTTTTTTTTGTTGTACCACCTTGATTTGCATACAAAGCATCTCTAACAGGAAATATCAGCTGTCCTGGAAAAAACCACAAGAAGGATAAGGATTTTTGCTGTCAAGGGCAGAATGGCTTTCAGCACCATATGACATGCCAGAAAGTCTCTCTCTTTGCTAAAGCAACTTGCAGTGGCACATTGCAGTTCCTCCTCACTCCCAGCTCTGCATCCCATCCAGGGGACAGCAATGCAGGATGCAGCCCCTCAGGAGAGCTTCCATAGTTAGAAAACCTGAAAAAGAAAGAAAAACAAGCAGGTGAGTTGATTTGCATTCCAGATTCACAATTAACACAGCACCGAATTAGCTGGTAGGAAGTGGAAGAGTAAAAAGGAAAACCGCCAACTTGAAAATGCAAATCTTCACCCTACTACAATTGCAAGCCACAGCCAGGATTCCTACGGGCTGGGAAGGCGCTAGTAAGAACATATTTTTCACTACTTTTTCAATGTGGTCACTTCATGAACTCAACAGTGGCTTGTGATATGTGGTTTCATTCCTATCCCATATATAGTCAGTCTCATTTCCTGAAAAGAACATGAACGGAAAAGCAGAAAACCTTTAAAACGATTGTATGTGTCCTTCTGTCTTTTCATTCTCTTTTTTGTCTTTTATTTCTACCATGCTGCACTAAAAAGCCAAACATTTTTTTAGAGTAGTACAAGATTAAAAAATTTATCTTTTCCCAAGGCTCTTGGATCTTAAAGAATGTAGGTTGCTGGTTTGAAACTGACACACTAACTGCTGGCAGCAGAGAATGAAGCCACAGCATTTTGTTTCAGTGCAGTATAGATCTGCATATACATACAGTTTCTCTACACATGGCTACCAGGAATCCTGCTTCACCCCCAACAGCAAGCACAGCAAGTGTAGTTTGTTCAACAACCCTTTGCACTGGTGTTGCAGGACCTCAGCTCTCTGTGGCCATCAACAGTTGCAGCCTCACAAGAAGCAGAGCAGCGAGTAAAAACTTGCTTTACAGATGAGTAAGTTAAGTGAGATGGGGGTAATTATAATATTACATCTCTGAGTGTTTTTCTGCAGAACTCGATTCACTGCCTTATCTGTCCAGGCTCAGTCCCTTTCACTGTAGGAGTCCATGTCATTAGCAGTAAGAAGAGGTCTTTGTCACCCCAGGGTTCCTCCATGCTCCTCCGCCCTCCTGGACACTGAGAAACACTCAGGCTTTCCAAGGAAAGTGACGAGACCTATTTAAGAGATCATCTAGGCACAGCCCAGCGACCCAGCTGAGCAGCTCTGCCACCGCTCAGTTGTTGGGCTGGCAGTTGTTGGGACCGCAGGCCAACTGGGACCTTAGGAAAGAAACTGCAGCAAAGACCAACAGCATCCCAGACTGCAGGAGCACAGGCAAGAGATCTCAGCACTCATTACACCATATCTGGATACTGCATCTAGTTTTGGGAACCCCTGTACAAGAAACACATTGACAAACTAGAGTAAGTGCAGTGGAGGAACACCAAGATGGCCAGGGACTGGAGAACTTGCCTGGATAGAAGAGGCTGAGGGAGCTGGGCTTGTTCAGCCAGGGGAAGAGCTGGCTTTGAGGGATCCAGTAGCAGCCCCCAGCACCTCTGGGGAGGTTACTGAGAATACAGAGACAGGTTCTCCAAAGTGGTGTCTGGCAGAAGAATGAGAGACAACATACATTATTTGAAACAAGAGTGGTTCAGACCAGATGTTAGGAAAAACTTCTTCTACGTGATGACAGTCAAGCCATGGAGCTGGCTGTGCACTCTCATCCTTGGAAGTTTTCAAGACTTGACTGAATAATGTAATGAGTAACCTGGTGTAATCTCACAGTTGATACATCTGAGGTCCCTTTCAGCCTGAATTATCCTACAGTCCTACAAATCATCTTCTAACTGCCACCTGTGCAGAGGCTGTGGAGGAAAGGTTGGGAATTGCTCAGTGCTTGGGTACTGTGATATCACCCAAGCAAAAGAGTTGAGAGAAACAACCACAACCCAAGACTGAAGGCCTACAAGGCCCCCTAAGCACTGTAACTTACGTTCTTTTTGGGACATGACAAACCCCACTTCTGCATCCAGTCCTACAGTGACCAGACACAAACTGTCCATCTCAGTTTGGGCAGTGGCTGAGGAACCCCTGTCCATGTCCCATCTACAGCACGCACAAGAGCAGTGTTGGAAGGCAGTCACATCTCCTCCCTCCCCCATCCACACACATATTTACAGAACAAGCAGGATTTCCCAAGCCCAGTGAATAGCTCTGACTATAAAAGGGCTCTCTGCACTGCCCAAGGCTGCAGCCTTTATTCCACAGAATAGAGATGCCTCAAGAAGCCTTCCCTCTGCCCCACAAGCTGCAATGCTCTGGTGTGGGATGAGCAAGCTACACCACCAGCAAGGCATTCCCCTCCTCTCCATCCCTTGTGTTGTAAAGGGTGTTGGAGCAATGGCTTGCTTCCAGTCAAAATAACTTATGTGGCTAAGAGACAGGAAATGTCACAACTGACAAGATGAGAAGGGACCTTACAGAGAGAGCTGTTGAGCTCTGGCTTCTCAGAAGAATCCATATAAACCATGAGGCAACTGTCACGTGCTAAGTGGGCAGGAGAGGAGGAGGTGGAAGAGGAGAGGTTCACCTCCTCACCCCAGGTCACCCAGGAGGTCAGTGGCGGAACCATGAACAAACCTCCTCCCCTGTCCCAAAGTCTTGATGCTCCCTGCCCTCTTCACACCTCTGCCTGACAGCCAAGCCATGCTAGGGGGTAAAGCTGCCCTCCTGACACTGCACATAACCACATTTTTTCTTGGAGACTAAAGCCTAAGGGATGCCAGCTCTCCACTAGAAGTCAGTCCTGACCAAATAACAAACCTGCATTCACATTGAGAAACTGGTCCAGCTTTGAAGATATGCTCACCAACGTGTTTTGAGATGTGGTCTATTCTCACAGGGCCCTGGAGGGCTCTAAGGGTTTACCCACATGTGGGGTTTTTTCATACTTGGAAGTGAGACCAGTAAGCATTTTTATACCTACCTATTCATAGGTTTTTATTTTCAGTATAGAAGAGGGTATCAGATCACTCAGTTTCAACTTCTTCTGAAACTCCTGCATGACCCAGGATGGCTAATTTCAAGCAGTTTCTGAGCCCCCATAGTGACTTGTGCTGATCTAAATTTCTGTAACTGCACCCATACCAAGGTCTACACAGATCAGCAAAAGAAACCACAGCTTCAGTCAAAATTAGTATCCTGGTACAGAAAGAAAGATTAAAAACCCCACCTCCTCCTCATCCTTGATAGATCAGGTCTTGAAGCCAGATATGTCTTCAGAAACAGCCTCTGCCTCCTCTTTCCACCCTCCCATTCCTCCATCCTTCAAGCAAGGTCTCAGGGCAATACTTTGCAGCCTTGTTTGCCAGAGGAGAAGGATGCTTTCTGTCTGGGAAGCCAGGAAGACTGCGTCGGAGCAGAGCAGACCTCGGGCACGCAATTACCAAGGCAGCACCAACAATATGTTAATTCACTGGATCCCTCTGAAATGAAGCACAGTGCAAGTCCCTAGAAAAAGTGAAAAGGAGCCTGTTAAGAAAACTGTGTGAAGGCCTTGTGCACAGCAGCCCTAGAGTCCAGGCAAGGACGGACTTTGCAGAACCATCGTTTTTAGAGCCCAACTGGCAGCCAGCGCGCCTCCTCTTCCCACTGTGGTGCATCCAACAGGAGCAAGGGGAACCACCCTCAATGCCAACAGGTCGCTCCTCTCCATGGGACAACACCCTTAGAAAGCTGCAGACACATGGAATAAGCCCTGCAAGGGATGCCTTATCCATGGCAAGTTCACCCTGAACAGATCACAGTCATAAGGCCCACGATGCACACACCTTCTCTGTGTCCAGAAAATGTGCTTTCTCACACTTTCAGGAGCACAGTCGGCTCCTTGGTGTCCTCAGATGCCAAGTTCACATCCCAAGCTCTGTCCCTCTGTTCAGGTGCCCAGAGCCCCTTAGATAACTCCTGTCCTCCAACAATAAATGACAAAGCCAACGTAGCAAGGAAAGACAAAAACTGAAATGGTCCTTTGGTGAGTTTACTGTGAGAAGTCAGTGCCCTCAGAAGATCCACACTGATTGATTGTCTCCTGCTGCATCACCCTTCTGACTACCATGGCATCATGATGGAAGTAGTCTTCCACTCCTAAATCAGAGAAGTGTCTGGAAAGGAAAACCTGCCTTCCCTCCTTAGGGAAAGGGGGAAGAGGAAGGATCAAGAAGATCTCCACTACCTTCCTATGTTGGAGAGGTTGCCCACTCACATGCTTTTAGTGCAGCTTTCAGGTGACTACAAACCTCCCTGAGGAGCAAGCAATGATTTCCATCAAAGACAAGCACAGCTTTAAATCTGTGTAGCCTCTTGAAGAGAGCTTTCTGTTGTAATCCATACAAAGATTAAACTCTGCCAAGTGGAAGAGACGCACACCGAAGCCCTTACTGTGCAAGGCTATTGACCACTGAGCTGATATACTGAGGTCAGGGGCTCATCTATGCCAACACATTTCTTCAGGGGCATAAGCATGGCTTTCATGCATACATACAACTGTCACCCTGAGGAGCAGGGGGCAACTAGTTTAACTAGAAGTTGTTTAAATTCAGCCCTTAGGTTACACCAAAACTCCTGGGCTCCTGCAGAAATGGGATCAACAGCAGTGAACATCTAGAGAAAGTGTCTACCAGCTTCTGCCATTCGCTGGATTTTTTGGAGAGATTGGTTTCTGAGTGCAAGGCTAAGAGAAATCACATCGTTGGCTCCTGTTTAAAAATGCATCTGTTTTGCATGGACTGACTTTTGCTCTCCAAGGAGAAGATGAGGAAAACAAAGCACAACACTGAACTGCAAAGACACCAGTGCCTAGCTGCGAGCTCTGGCCTTCACAGAGCTCCTGGTGGCTGTCCCTAAACTGGAGCACTTCATCGCCAGATGACGTGTCTCAGACAAGATGAGTTTCCTGAAAAGCACTGACAACACGCAGTTAAAAGCTTGGTTCAGACAAGGAGAGAAACAAGTCTGCTTCTGGTTTTTGAGCTGAATATTCAAAGCTTTCCATGTTTGCTCACTCACAGGTTATCTGGGTTGCACAATCAGCAAAACTCCCGCAAAAACACTCGCCGGGGCTTGGCTACCAGGCGGTCGGTAATGGAGCTCAACTAGAGAAAAACAGAAGTGTTATCAGGCACGCGTCTGTCCCAATACAATTAGTCATACCTGATGGAGAGATATGCATCCTCACAGGGCTCTTACCACCTTGTCAACAGATGAAGTCAAAACGAAAACATCCTAACTATCAACAAACAACTTGAAAGCTGAATCATGAATCCTGAAAGCAGCCTCAACGCTACAAAGAGGTGTCTTCTCCACAAAAGCAGACAGCTGGGTTCCTTCCATCTGTCTTCTGTGTCTTCTTCCCATATAATTTCCTGATATTGCTCAGTGAAATAACATTTCTTCTTTCACCTCCCCACTCAAGTGACCCTCTGTTCTGGCTGAGGGGTGCTGTGGGGTCAGAGGAGAAACTGGGCTCAAGGCAGGAAGAGGAAAAGGCCAGAGCTTCAGTGGTGGGAAACAATGTCCCAGTCGTCTCCTCTGCGTGACCTCAGACAAGTTCCCCAATGCTGCTTTCCCTCATTTCCACACTGAAATAGCAAGTTCCCCATCACGCTGGGTGATTACCACTAGGATCTGTGTGGTAGGCCTGGTGTTACCACCATGGGGCTAACACTGATAATAATCAGGGGAGACTGATGATGTGTCTAAGCTTCTCTCCCATGTCAGCATCTCATTCAGTCACATGGCAATCATCTTCAACACAACCTAAACCATGGTTTCATGCAGCACTTCTATACTTGTGTACTTCATAAACATCTCTGTTGGTGTCTTCTAGCTCCAAAGGTCTTGGCAAATATTCCCCACCACAAAAGCTGCCAGACTGATGGCTCAGGGAATCCATCTTCTCTCTTCATCACTTGACAGACACAATTCCACAGGACACTTTTTTGGATTGACACTAATAAGCGATGGAGAGGACTGTCAAATGAATAGGAGGAGTTCGGCTCATGGCTGGTACCGGAGGCAGAACATCAAGATGCAACTCAGTTGCTGAACTCCTCCAGTTGGGAGGTTACCTGGCCAGAAGGCAGCGCACTGACCTCACTGGGATCCTGTGGTTGCTGTTTGCGGGGAGGACCCCAGCAGTCGGCAGGCTCTACACACACATGCATGACGGTGAGGCTGGGAGCAGACACTCAGCTGTTCCTCTTGATCATTGTTATGAAATTCATTTGAAACAATTTTTTTTTTTTTTCCCCAGAAGCCTCCTCCCTGGTGCTGACAACTCTTTTGATTTGCAATCTGCACTGCCAGGGCTTGCAGCAAGGTGCAAGGGGAAGCACGCTCTGCTCCAAGGGGTGCCCAGCAAGGCTAGGAGCTGCCAAGCCGCTCCACATCCATGGCAGAGCTCACAACCAAAGCCAAATTCTCCCAGTTTGGGTAATTCCCAGTCAAATTTCAGCCAAAAAGCACACATCTGTGCTCACACCAAAGAGCAAAGACACATCAAGAGCGAAGAGTAATTGCTGTAGGTTGCCATGGCAGTGTGCATGGATGATTTTACCACCTTTATCAGCTGCAACAGCATTTAGACCCATTATCAGAGAATACCAGAGTATTTTTTTCAAGGGTGCAATAGGTGGGAGAAGCAGAAAATCAGTGTCAGCCAGAAGGCAGCAGCCAGCACATAAAGCAGGAGCCCTTGCTTCAAGTGAGCCGCCTCCCATGGGCACACAGATGTTTACCCAGCCCTGGTCTCATGTTGGAGGCCGTGGGTGATGCAGGGCTCCTCAGCAGCCCCCCAGCCCACGAGCAGCTCCCCCCTGCACGGAGGGATGCAGAGCCCTCCAGGGAGCACGGTGATGGTGAGCGGAGGGCGTTCTCCTGTGCTCCCTGCAGACCGATGGAAGTAGGTCAATCCTTCTGCTTTGCTGAACCTTTTGGCAAGTCGGTGCTGCGCTGCTGTCGCCGCTTGCAGCTCGTTATTTGTGCTGCACAGCAGTCACACCGTTCAGAAGTTAACGAATTCAATACGTCTAATTAAAGCAACCTTGGCATCCGTTCAAAACCCATCGCGCTGCTTTCTTTTTTTTTTCTTTTTCCTTTTTGTTTCCTACTGTTGGTGGTGAAGAGATACACGAGAGGAGAGGTGCAAGAGAGGGCTCCTAGGTGGTGAGCTCGTTTTCAACTCTTGACTATTTCTCTGCTGCTCTCCCTTCACCACAGAGATGCTTTGTTTTCCTCAAGGGAATGTGGCACCACAAACCACATGCGGCACCACTCCTTTTGCCCCTTCCCTCCTCCTGCCCCTCAGACAGAATGATCTTGTCCATCTTCTTGCAGGTTTTGTAATCAGTCCAACACACGCCAGCGATCCTTCGGCTCTGGTGCTGACACTCACTGCACTGAACATGGCCTTGGCAAGCACTCCAAGCTGGCATGGCTGGCATAGGGAAGGCACATCAAAGCATGGCCTGTAGCATCTGGGCTGGACACGCTGCAAGGTATGAGCACCATCTTCCACCATCAGACTGAGAAAAGCCCTAAAGCAGCACGAAGGCCACCAGAAACAGCTCACCCCAGCCAGGATCTCCTCCAGTGGCTCTCCTGTGCAGCTCCTGAGCTCCTCTGCACACTCGCCCTGCTTGATGGATGTGGTCATGACCATGGGGTCATGCTGGAGAAGCCATCCAAGATGCACTAGCAGATGGCCACAGTGATCTTGTTGTAAAGTACTGCAAGATAAGGAGCCTCTGTTTAGATAGCATCCTTGGTGCCTTGGGGATGCAGCCAGTGAGCTGCCCATGCCTGCTCTCTTCTGCAGCCTGATATGCCCTGTCCAACCTCTCCTGCCTCTTCACTGCGGTAGATCCTGCCTCTTCCACCAACGCTTCCACTTCTGCTTTGTCCTCCCTGCCCTGAGACCACCGCCTGGAAGGCAGGACAGTGGCACAGCCTGTCACCTTTCTGTGCTATGGCTCGCAAATCCCAGCAAAACTGCAATTCCTCGCTGTGGGAGTTTAATTAAAAGCACCTGAATCATATCAGAAGAACACATCTCTGGTCCTTGGAGCAGATCTGTTGTCTTTTCCATATCCTTCGGGTCTTCCATAGCCTTCCTGGGCTAGGGAACCAGGAGAAGGGAATATTCCAACTGCCACCAGACCAAGGCTATGGTGTTTCGTCCTTAGCTTGATATGAAAGTTCTCTCTGGCAAAGAGAGAAGAGTGTTATATCTGGATGATGGCACTTTGCACAGCAAATTCATCTGCAGTTTGTTCACTGCTATCAACAAAAAGCCATCCTTGGCCTCCCTGCTCAAAAAGCAGTTATTTACCTTCCCATATCTGTGCTATTTCCTCTCTTCTAACCCACCCTCCCTAGAAATAATTCCTAAAATACTCAAAACAATCCTGGGCAGCTCTTCCTCCAGACTCCTAAAATGACGTTGTGCCGTGGTGTTGCTTTGCTCGCCAGCAGAAGTGGGTGCATTTGAGGAGCTCTGGCTCTCAGTGCCACAGCTGCAGTGGCCGGGTGCTGCTCTTCTGACAGGGAAGGGCATTTCATGCAATCCCTCTTCCTCACCTCTTTCTCAGCACTATAAAAGTCATCTAAGAAGCACTTTCAACTCCCCTGGGATGAAAGGAGAGTGTAAAATATCCCTCTCCCTCCTGGCAGTGGATGTTACAAGACTCTTCATGAGCGCAGAAAGTCCCCTCCCTGTTAGCAAGCTCCTCGTCCCCGCACAGCAATGCCGACGTGTGATGCTCTGCCAGGCTCGGGGCCAGCTCTCCACTCTGCCCCTTCCTCACCTTTCACATGTGGGCCATGCCTGCCTTGGGCTGCACACTGGCAGAGAAATACACCAGGATCAGAGGAAAGAAATGAGGGTAGAGGATACCAATTGAGGGCAATTAGCTTGGCTGCTGTGAACCAGCAGGCCTTCCCCGCCACCACCACTGCCAGAGCCTCTCCCATGCGCTGACCCGCTCTGAGAAAAATGCGTTTACATTTTTATTTACATTTCCTTAATACTGATCAGATATCAGCAGGGCATTTACGTGCCCTTCATACTACAAAGCCTGTTCCAGCCGTGCTGGTGGCACTGGGTGCTGCACGAATGCAGAGGAAGAGGTAGCCTTGGAGGTGTTGTTGGTGACATCAAGAGCTGATTTCAGGTGCACTGCACCCAGACAACAACCATCTCACCATTCTCCTCCTTTGCTCTATTTGCTACCACCTCTGGCAGCAAAGGGCTCGTTCAGCTGCTATTTTGCTGAGACTTCAAATGGGCCACCTCTAAGCACAGAGCAAACTCCATGGCTGAGGGGGTTCTGGCCCCTTCCCAGTGGGTTTTGCAACTGGGTTTCTCCAAAGGATGGTGTTATAGGAAAATCCCATCTCTGCATTGCACATCATTGCTCCATTAGCAAAAGATACAGTTTACAATTATGTGATCTGGACTGCTGAAAGACATCAGGTTCAATCCTCTACAGGTTGGTTTTGAGCAACGTGGTCTAGTGGAAGGTGTCCCTGCTCATGGCAGGGGAGTTGGAACTAGATGATCTGTAAGGTCCCTTTCAACCCAAACCATTCTATGATTCCATGGACCTAGGAGCTGTTGGAGCACACACAGGAGAGCAGCAATTTGCACTTCCAGGGTGAGAAACTAGAAGCTGCCTCTGGCACTAACAAACACACATTGCAAGTTAGTGAGTACATGTGAAACAGTGTCCTCAGAGGAACAATCATCAGCTCAGCATCTCCTTTGTGCTCAGCTGTTTTCTCCTTGCATCAACCTCTGGTGCAAGCAAGTCAAAAAAGATAAACTCATTCTCATGCATTTGCTCTTTTTTGCTATCTACCTACACGAGTGGTCAAACAGTAGGATGGGTGAACAGCCCACATGCCCTCAGAACAGAAAGCACCAGCTAGGGAGTTTCACTATCCCTTCAGCAGTAATTTTTCTCCCTTGTGTTTGCCTCTCTCCCAGTTCTAGATGGTGAGTGTGAAGCAATTTATTGGCAGAGATGGGAGAAAAAGCCAGAGGATCAGCCCCAGCATTTGCAAATCCTGTGCAGTCTTTTCACCTCTTCTAGATACCACAAAGCAACAAACACCAGCCTGCCCTGGGGCTGGCCTGGGTCTCACCACAGCTGCTTCCAACCCCAACTCAGCCAGGATGACCACACATGGGCTCCCTACTCTTCCCCCTTCCTAAAATGTGATCTTAATCATCTCCCAGGGCCTGGTCCAGCACGCTCACCAACATTTGCAAAGTACTTGGAGAATTAAGCAGCAGAGGACAGTCTGTGAGTGATTCAGCCAGCCCGAGGCCAATGGCTGGGATGTTTCACACCATCGCTGTCGATGCCACCAACGTCTCCATCACTGGCGGGAGCCCTGTGGGGCCGCGACAGGAAATCAGGTCTTAATCACTGTCTCACTTTTCATTCCACACTTCAGTTCTGCTATTTTAGCAGCTGCTTCGAGCTGGCTCCACACTTCCAGATGAGCAACCGTTAGGGCACAGGGTTTAGCTCGAGTGTTTTCAGGCTGCAACTCCAAATGCAAAGAAAAATGTGAAGCTGGGGGAGGCTGGGGCAGAGGGAATCGGGCAGTGATCAAGGCTTTAAGACACAACCAAGCAAGCTACCAGCCTCCTGCCCAGGTTGATGTTGCCTGCACTGCCTGGGACAGGCAGGCAAGCTGGTGAGACCATACAGGCAGGACACTGGCACTGAGTGGACCTACTGGCTGGGGTTGCTGCCCACTTGGGACAGTCATGCGACACGGTCCGATGCAGATGTGTCTCCAGGTGCTTCCCCTTCTCCTTGTTCATGATATATGTATAAATCTGTTGCGATACCAGGGCTGAGCTTTACCAGCATAACTGCTCAGCCTCTGTGGCAGCCAGGAAAAATTCCCCTTGCAGGGGGGCACGTCTGGTGCCACCATAACACATGCAGATGGCAGGGTCATCTCCTGTACACCTGCACCGGAGACCATCTAAAAGGGACAGAGGGTGTTGGGACCCAGAAAGGGACATGGTCAGAGTTCACTGGCACAACTATCCCTGCACACTGGACCGCTTGCAAAGTGCCCATCAGCCCATGCTCCCCATGCTCATATGGCCCATGGACCTCCAGAGGCAGCAGGCAACCAAGGAAGACAAGTGGTTGGATTTTGTGCCCAACTGTAGTTAATTTGTCATGTTGCAGCTCCTCAACCTAGGCACGATGGGAGGTAATGAGAAAGCAACTTCAAATCTTTCCAGTCTTGAGCATCCAGATTGGTGCAGGTGACTCCTGGAGACAAAGACCAACCTCTGCAATGTCACAGGTGCTCACATATGTGCAATGACAGGTCCTCACTGTGTCCTGGGGAATAAGGGACCATTTGTAGCCCATGTGCCCAACACCCCGCCTCATCCCTCCTGTGTCTCACTCTGCCAAATGCTGCCCACCGTTTGGTGTTCAGCCCCACAGACCCCACTCCCTGTCCTCATTGGTCTTCCTGGCACAAAGTATGCTTGATGGTGCATTACCAGGAAGGTAAAAATAGCCCCTGCCTGGCTCCTAAGGCATCCTCACCTTAATAAACACCTCACTGCATCCCAGAACAGGGTGCTGTGCACAGGGGACAGAGATAATGCTGGCAAAAATGGGAAGAAAGAGCTGTTTTTTACAGCAGGATGGGGATCCCAGCTGAGTCAGGGGCAGCATGAAATCTTCCCCCACTTCTTCCAAGACTGTGACTCTACGGCAATGCTTCTCCTGCAGTGAGAGAACTTCATTTGCTTATTTTTTCCCCTTCTCACTCCCCTGACTCCAAAGGCCACCCTGCCCTGTGCCATCAACTCCTGCAGTGTGAAGAAACTGATATGGGCAAGCAGAGCCCAAGCAAAGGAGACCTTTCCCCCTCATTTCAACCTGGCAGAGTTAACTGGCATCCTATGGAATCCCCCCGGTTTTGTTGTGCCACAACCATTAGATACATAGAATTACCATTAGAATAAAATTACAGCCCAGCACGTGAAGGGCCCTGGCTTCCCAGGAAGGGATGACCAAAGCAGTAGGGCTTACAGAGATGCTAACACAAAAGAGTTCTGCAGCTGCCACCGCTGCCTTCCCTGTCCTTCCTCTCTCCATCGAGAAAACACTCCATGGCAAAACTGTAATAGTTTCACTGGGCTGGCCCTTGGCTAGCAGCCAACACAGCTGTTCACCCACTTCCCCTCCACCCCCAGGGGACAGGGGAGAGGATTGGGGGGACAAGGATTAGGAGGCTTGTAGGTTGAGATAAGAACAGTTTAATAATAGAGAGAAAACTGAAAATAATACTAATATTAAAACAGTAGAGATAATGATAACAGTAACAAAATATGCAAGTCAATGACACCCAGTGATGTAGCTCACCCCCCTCCTGACTGAGCCCGGCCCATTCCCAGATAACGATCCCAGAGGAGCGACAATCCCGAACCGAAACTGCAATCCCCAAAGAGCGAGAGCTCCAACGAAAGCCAGAGAGAGCCAAAAGAGGAAGAGACTCTCACTAATATATGTGATATGATATGGAATATCCCATGGGTATACCCAAATGCCAATTAAGTTTATTAATTTAAATATTCCTCGCCCCCTTAAATCTTGCACTTGTAGACTAACAGAACACAAAGTCCTTCACTTCCAGCGACAAAAATGCAAACACTGGTTGTTCTCAGCGTGTCTCTCACAGCGAGTCCCAGGCTGGAAGCAAAACACAGCACAATTCTAGCTACTGGAAAAGAAACCCAGCTCTATTTCAGCTAAAAACCAGGACAAAAATGAAAACCATACAATCACAGAATGGTTTGGATTGAAAGAGACCTTCTAGGATCATCTAAATCAACCCACCTGCCATGGGCAGGGACATCTTCCACTAGCTCAGGTTGTTCAACCTAACCTTGAATACTGACAATGATGGGGCATTCACAACTTCATCTGGACAACCTGTTCCAGTGTCTCATCACCCTCATCATAAAAAATTTCCTCCTCAGGTCCAATTTAAACCTATGCTCTTTCAGTTTAAAACTGTTGCTCCCCATCACTACAGGTCCTGGTAAAAAGTTTCTCTCCATCTTTCTTATTAACTTCCTTTATATATTGAAAGGCTGCAATAAGGTCTCCCTGGTGTGTTCTCTTCTCTAGGCTGAACAATCCCAACTCTTTCAGCCATCATTGGATCACAGCCCAGAAGGACCAAGAAACCTTTACCAACTTCCAGGCAAACAAAGCCACCAAATGTCCCTCTCCAACACAGTGCCCACAATCCTAGAAGCCAACAGAACTTTTCCCTGTTCATTGTCACTACCGAGATAGAGGCACTGCAGAGACTGATGCTTCTCTCCCATCCACACGTGGATGCTGCGATGTCTGGCCTGGCAAACCCAGCTCTTCCATGAGAGAATGGGATATGTGAGCAGAGGAGCTAGTGACCTTGCCCTTGGTGAAAATGGTATTGAATCCTCACAAGACCTTCTCAACATGCTCCTTCATTTTGATTAGAGTCTTGAAGTTCACAAGGCTCCTTCCATGGTGATGGATGGTAGGCAACAAGCATTTCTATGCCATGCTGGAAGCAGCACAGCAACACTCTGAAGAGACCATAAGGAGAACAGGCAGAAGCGACAATGGGGTTCTCAGGACTGGTCTACTCTCTAGAGGATGAAGTGTGCCAGCGTGAGATATCAGGGCAGACTTTGAACCTGTCACCTTCCTTTGACTGAAGTGTCAAATATTCCTCTGTTGGTTTCCCATCAGTTTCAAGGTTTCCCCCTAAAGCCATCACACAAACCTGGTGCTGTTCAACATACACTTCAGATGTACTGAGGTCTGCTTCTTAGGTGGCCACTGGTTAGCCTTTTCATATTAGACCACTATGGTAGACCATCAAAGCATCTTGTGACACTTGCCCAGAACCATTTTCCCAGACACAGTAAAATACCTGGGGATCTCTTCTGTGTAACTTAGGAACCAGCATCAAAATGGCAATTCTTAAAATTATGGAACCCTTGAGCCATGATCCAAAGCAACCTTTACCACAAAACTAATTAAATCTTTGGGAAAGAGAATAACATTTACCTTCTGCCTTCCCCATACTGCCTCAAGTAATATTATTCCCAAAAAACTCCCACACAATCCCTGTGCCATGCCCTGAAGTTCTGCCCTTGCCTCCCCATCACCTCCACGTATCACAGCTGCAGTGGGTGCAGAGCTTGCAGGTGCCACAGCCACTGCCAAACTGTTGAAGACCTATAGGAGTTTTCCCTTTCCCAATCTGGCCTTGATCTGACCACCTTCCTCATCAGAAATAGATGGAAATTAAGACTTACTGAAAGAGAGGTTCACAAAACTTGCTTTAAAAACCCTCCCCAAACAGCCCACCATAGCCTGGGGCATGAGTATTGCTATGGCAGGTGTAGGGTTTATCTCACCTACCCTATAGCCATCCAAACTGTATGTATGTAGTCTAAGTGAGCTGGCTAGGGGCACATGACACCTGATCAAAGAAAGGTCCTTGTAGCGCTGGCATCTGCATCTGAACAAGTCAGCACAGGCTGCTTTTGCAGTGAGAGAAGAGTCTGCCACACAGCCAGGGAAGCGGAAGGTGCAATTCACCTCATTTATCACACCCACTGCACCTTAAAACCCATGGACAACATTGACTAGTTCTCCACCAACTACAGCAGAAATGAAATACTGTGCTGCCAACCCACACGGGAGATGCCATGCGATGACTCTCACTTCGCTTTGCCAACTAGTCAAATGGAAAGAAGCAGAAACTTCCAGAGGGCAAAACTGCTCTCAGAGCCTGACTTCACAGAATCACAGAATCGTAGGGGTTGGGAAGGACCTCAGGAGATCATCTAGTCCAACCCCCCTGCCAAAGCAGGTTCCCTACAACAGGTTGCACAGGAAAGCATACAGGTGGGTTTTGAACATCTCCAGAGAAGGAGACTCCACAACCTCTCTGGGCAGCCTGTTCCAGTGCTCTGTCACCCTCACAGTAAAGAAGTTTTTCCTTAAGTTTGTGTGGAACTTCTGGTGTCCCAGTTTTTGCCCATTGCCCCTTGTCCTGTCACAGGGTACTACTGAAAAAAGCCCAGCCCTGTCCATTTGGCCCCCACACTTCAGGTATTTATAGACACTGAAAAGATCCCCTCTCACTCTTCTCCAGGCTGAAGAGTCCCAGCTCTCTCAGCCTTTCCTCATATGGGAGATGCTCCAGGCCCCTCATCACCTTTGTGGCCCTAATAATCTTTTTCAGTATCCGAGATGTCACTGCCCCCACCCCGTTGTCCTTCCAACGGTTAATTCCCCATCCCTCTAGCAAGGGGATGCAGAACAGGTATGCCACATTCTGGCTTCCCCACCTTGTGCTCCAGCTCTCCCTCTAAGTGAAGGTGGTTCTGTGCTTGTACGAAACAATGGATAAGGTGCAAATGAAGATGTAGCCTGTCTGATAGCCCTGCCTCCACGGGTAGCAGCTTTTGGCACAGGGCAGGTGGGAACTGGGAGCAGCAACATCTCCAAGGGCTCCACTGGGATTCATTTTACCTGAGGACAGTTATCAGAGCATGCAGATTTGAGTGGTACATTCAGCACAGCTGTATTAACACATCTCGGTAAAACACTCAGAAACTCCAAGACAGAAAATGCCACATGGGCAGCTAATTTCCTCCTAACGGCACATTTACCTCTGGCAGAAGTTAGAGACTGCAAGTGCTTCATGAGGCATTTGTAGGAACATTTGTAGGCATTACTGAGTAACCCAGGAACTTAATTATCTCTTTTAAAATGACCTACGTGATTTAAAAACCTATTTGGACTCCAGGTGCCCATGGATCTATAATCCCCAATCCAGTTGCTCAGTTGGCACAATCTTGACATTACCATGCAGGCCACTCACATTGCTCTAAATTGTCCTACCTACCCACCAAACCCACAAACATGCCCTGAAATTCAGCTTCCCACACAGAGAGAAGGAAAACCCCAGCAACCACCTCCTTATCCTTATCCTCTACCTGCTTGAGCTTCCCAAATGACAGCAAGTGTACACATCCCTTACTGGGCTCAGCAAACTTTCAGCACAAACACATGCCTGAGCACCTTTAGACGTAAAATATATATATTCAGGGAAGTTACTACGCTTCTCGGAAACTTTTTGCAGTACTATTTACAAG
>NW_010312700.1:193383-238269 GCF_000700745.2 Antrostomus carolinensis
TTTAGAGTCCACTGGTAGTTCACAGCTTGAACCAAAAGACACACCACGCGTGAACCCTCTTACTAATAATGGCCCAGAGGGCTGGAAAGCCCCCGCACACCTCTCAGCCTCGAAGCAGCAAGGCAACACGCTTGGGTGCTCGATTTGAATACGTATGACTGAGGCCACCCACGGGGAACCACCAGATCCTGCCACTGAGCTTCAATCCTGACCCCAGTGACGCAAGGTGAGCAGGGTAGGGGCTGGTTCTTTCATTTCTCTACCCCAAAGTATTTCCACCGAGTGATGGTTAAGAGCATTCATTGGGGTTGGGTTTTGGTTTTAGGCATGACATTGTAAGAGCACACGCTCAAAGTGGAAAAACATGCCAGTAAAATTCCTGATGCCTCTACCCTTGCATTCACTGGCTGATGCTACACCACCCCTAAGAGCCAGACACTCACTCCTTACCCAAAGAGCAATGCCAAATTATCACTCAGAACAATTTAGTCTTGAGATCAGTTCATGGCATACGAATATCTGATACACAGTCTAAAGGGAGAAGGCCTTAAAGGCATTTCCTACTTTACTGGGCAGGGACCTAATTGAGCCTACGTTATAAGCCATCACACGGGGGGTTTCTGCTACAGCAGTTGTTCCCAGAGCCAGCTGCACGGTAATTTATTTTTATAGCACACGCAGGACACAGCTCTTTACTTCAGAGTGGTACAACAGCCTAAGGAACGTACAGACCTCAGCACAAAACACCTTGCAAAGTGGATCCCACATCAGTGTCTAGCAAAGCATCAAAATCATAGAACCACAGAATGGTTTGGGTTGGAAGGGACCATCCAACCTGGCCTTGAACACTTCCAGGGATGGGACATCCAAAACTTCTCTGGGCAACCTGTTCCAGTGTCTCACCACTCTCACAGTAAAGGTAGAGACCCAAATCACGTGACTGGGACAGAAGCACAGATCCTCAAGCCAGATTTATCATTATTAATGCACTGGGAGTCTGGCTCACATCCATTAAGAAAATGAGTGCAGCACCTAATGCACCTCCACTGTCCCGCTGGAAGCTCCTGCCCCTGGCTGGCGCTGGCGAAAGCACCATGTGCTGCTCATGCCACAGCTATTCAGCGCCATGGTCCAGCACCTTAGTGGAAGCCAAATGCCTCCAGCAGTTTAAGCCACAGTGTGAACCACAGGAGATGATGCCCAAGAGCATAGTGCAGGCAGGGTATCAGCCATCCCCGGTGACACCACATACAGGAGCATCAGGCAGAACCATGCACACTGCCATCTATGCCACGTCCCTCGCTGCACTGCTCCCCACCAAGATGTCTCCTTTTGATCCTGATCTTCCCTTGTTCCTGCACAGCCCTTTGCACCCCTCCAAGCTGTCTGCCTATCTTCGGTTAATGCCACTTCAGCCCTTTGCCAACCTGCTTGGGTTAACTCCATCCCAGCAGCTCCTGTCATCCCTTACATATCCTCACCTTCACAGCTCAGCTCCTTCTGCTTCTCCCCTTTGCTCAACACTTCTTAAATCTCATCACCCACTGCTCACACAGCCTTAACATCAGTGTCCCAGGTAGCCTGCAAACTTGGCCCCAAACACAGTTATTCCCGGCGGTTTCATGGGGCTGAGCATGTTGGGTACAACTCTCACTGCCGTAGAGTCAGCGGGTTTTTTTAATTTACTGCAGCCAGTATTTCACCTTTAATGACTGAAAATTAACATGCTGCAACAACAGTAGTCTTACCTGTTCCTGCACCTGCTGGCTTGTCCTGCTGGTAAAGGGGCATAATGGCTCTGGAAAGAAAACAAAAACAAAACCCACAAAGAATCGAGGAAAGCCACTAATGGCACCTATTAAAAAGACAAAACCTGCATGTTGTCCCAGAGAATAGTGACAAAGCTGCAGCTTTTCAACACTAGCTTTCATTTTAAGATGACATCTTGGCTTGAAATGACATGAGCTGCCCCTTACCCTGTACCCCATCGAGGGAAGCAAAAACTCTTCCATGAACCCTTTAGATGAACAAACCAAGGGGAAAAAGGTGCCACGTTTGTGGAAAAGCATGGATGGTGGAATTAAAGCTCCTGGCTCTTGGCATTGTGCTACAGCTGTTATAAAACAACATACTCAGCTGCATAGCTATCAATACTCTAGCATGAGTCATCCGTAATACTTATCTAATGGTGAGTAAGCTGCTCCTGCTGGTCATACTTTCCAGATAAATCTGCAAAGAAAGTAAGAGGGGAAAAAAACCTATCAGAACACGTTATCAAAGAAGTAAAAGGAAGGGGACAGTACCTGGGCAGCAAGACAGCACTCAACGTGGCAGGGGGAAAGTTGGCTTGGGGTCATCAGATGAAACACGCACAACAGGAGGAGCAAGACAACTATAAGGGTCCATAACGGGGTATGAGGGATGTGCCACTAAACCAACCATAATGTGACTCTTCCTGCTGGTGGACGCTGCAGCACACACCTACAGCAGTGGTGGTATATGACACAGCTTTTGGAACTGGGACTCAAATTTACAGAAGATACGGCAGGCTGGGAGTCTGTGCTCATCACTTCCTTGTCACAAGCAATGCTTGGTGGTGAGTGTGGGTCCAAGTAAGGACCCAGCACCCAGGGAAGAGCTGCTTGGGGCTGGTGTCCATAAAATCCCAAACAGCAGGGAAACCCCAACCCACCCATGTGGAGGATGCGAAGCGATCATGAACACAGGTGATGCTTCCTCTCTAAAGCTCAGTAACTAAATTGCAAAGAATTTAATGGTGCTATTAATGAAAGAAAAAGACAAAGCCGCCTTGTTTCAAGTTGGTTTGATGAAAGCAACCATGAGCGATGGTGCTTGCTCTTTCACACCCACCCACTTTGTGTGTGCTGTCTGCCTGCACCTTGGCAGGCTCTGGTGAGCCACGCAAGCGGTGGCCAAGCTGTAGAGAACTTTCTCACCAGAGAAATTGCTGCTGGGGAGGCAGGGGAAATACCCCAAGGGTCTCCCAAGGAGGCTGAGTCATTACACAGGTGTCTTACAGAGATTGTGGAGAGGGGAGAAAACTCCAAACACCTCCCCAACTTCACACGGCAGAAAGGAAGAGAAAACCCCAGGTATGAATCACTCTGGCCCGACATCTCAGAGCCACCAAAGCGTTTCACATGGGCTGCTGTGAAGGTTCCCGCCAGCTGAGAGGAGCCCATTCATTGTCCTTGTTGCCTGCTGCAAGGCTTTGTGGGGTAAGGAGCTCCAAAGGTGGGCACAAGGCTTCTGTAGGCTTGCCTGCAAGCAGGCAGTAGACATGAGAACATGACCATGGGGACCAAATCAGCCCTTAATATCAAACCTTGAGACTCCACATCCAAGTGTGAAGTCCAAGATGGTCACCTCCATCTTCTCCTACCTGGGAAGGATGGGCAAACAAAAGCTTTGTCATGTCTAAGACAGCATTTTGTAGAATCACAGAACAGTTTGGATTGGAAGGGGCCTTCAAAGATCATCTCATCCAAACCCACCTGTCATGGGCAGGGACATCTTCCACTAGATCAGGTTGTGCATCAGTGATGACACATTCACAACTTCACTAGGCAACCTAGTCCACTGTCTCACCACCCTTATTATAAAAAATTTCCTCCTCATATCCAAACTAAACCTACTCTTTTCCAGTTTATAACCATTGCCCCTTGTCCAGTCACTACAAGTCTTGGTAAAAAGTCTCTCTCCATCTTTCTTACAATTCTCCTTTAAGTATCAAAAGGACACAGTAAGATCTCCCTGGAGCCTTCTCTTCTCCAGGCTGAACAACCCCAACTCTCAGTCCGTTCTCATGAGGGGTCTTCTAGCCCTCTCATTTTTGTGGCTTCCTCTGGACCTGTTGTAACAGGTCCACCTCCTTCTTGTACTGGGGATCCCACTGCTGGGGCAGTTTCACACTGCAACCCCCCAGTAGAGCTCAGGGCTACCTCCATCTTCCCCACCTGCCCTGGGCACAGGGGCTCTTGGAAGGCAAGTGCAGTAATTGACCCCATCAAGAACAAGCTTTTTTTTTTTTTTTCTTCTGGGCTGAATTTCATTCAAGTCAGTGTTTCAACTCAGGTCACTGCAGGTCATGTGAACCCTTGCACCAACACCAGGGATGACCTGGAAACCAGTTTGGGAGAGGAAAGTCAGCGGGACCAACCCCTTTGGCATCAGCAGACTCATGCCAGATGAACAAGGCCACGTAACCAAGGCCTTGGACAGTTGCTCTTGGCACTTAACCATCAAGCTCAGAATAAAACTGATTCCTTCATTTGAGCACAGGCTCTGTACAGGGACAGCCATTTAGAAATAAAACCAGGGCAACTTAGTCTCTCCTGAGTCCTCAAACTCATTTTCATTATAGACATTTTCTTCTTTCTTTTTTTTTTTTTTTTCTTAACACAGGATTGAGAAGGGCCTCCCTTGAGCACCAACTCCATCTGCAACTACCTCAAGTGAACACATAATCCTGGCCAGAAACAAACCAAACACCTCACTCCCACCAATCTTATTAAAAAGACGCCTCTCCAAAACCTCTCTTCTGACATGATTAGGAACCTTTTTCTCATTTCCAGCCTAAGCACAGTCATGCCAGGTGAGATCCATTTGCTCCAGAACCAACACCATCCTTCTGCTTCAACAGGTCATCACCTCCCTGATACACCTGGCCTGGGCCTACCAAGCCGTGCTGCTTCAGGCTCGCCTCTCCCAGCCCTTCCCATCCACCCCTTCCCATTTGAGTTCATCAGGAGGACATAAGAACTGGAATCAGTCAACAGCCTGTCTCAGGAGGGTGACCTGTCCTCTAGGAAACCTCCCCTGCTTTTCTAGGTACACATCTACTGCTCTGAGACCTTTATAGTAGAGACTTTAACTCTGGTTTTTGGGCTTGGGGTTTTTTTTTTTGTTTTTTTTTGAGCTGTATGATCAAAATTGCATATCTTAAATATCTAAATATACATTTCATAGGAAATCAGTATAGAGGGGAAGAGGCGGAAAAACCACCACATCTTACTGTCAAGATGCAAATAAAGCGCTGGGTAGGAATTGAAGTGGCCACAGCTGTAATCTAGCCCTAGCAGTGCTTTTGCAGCACGTGTGATACAAAATTAGACACAGATTAGGAGATTCCTGCAGAAGAAAAAACCATTTTGCCAGCTATAAATAATTTTTGGTGAAAAGAAAAAAAAAAAAGAAGTCTTCAGACCCAAATCAATCAAAAACTTGGTCTAACACAGCATTAAGCCTCACCAGTTGGGAGGGGGAGGGGGGGAGAAGGGAATCAATAATTATCTATGTAGTAACTTATCACAGCTCTACACATTTCTATTGGTAAATAAACAAAGTCGTATTACAAGGATTGCCCATCTGTATTACGATACAAAGGCAAACAAATGTGTACCGCCAGCTTTGGACCGAGGCTCTGGAATTTACAGAAGCAAGGAAAAATCAACAGGGGCTTTGCCTGAATAAAGACGGCTGGTTTAAGCATACGCAGCTTGCGCTGATGCTCAGTGAACCAGCATGGCTTGCATGCGTGTGTGCACAGTTGAAGATAACTATCTTGATATATTTATATCAAAGAGGGAGAGAAAAAAAAATCTTGCATGCAAAACATGGTGACGTTCACACAGATCTTGCAGATCTGGAGGAGGCATCGAGAGGTGCTCTCACAAGGGGTCGCAGCTCTGGAGTCGACAACCTCTCTGACATGGGCATTTTCTGAAAGGTCAGCTCATGTGCCTGCCCCTACAACTTCTGCTCTACACACCTTTGGTGCAAAAGTCACATGGTGAGCATGCAACGAGGTGACACAGCATTGCAGTCATCCAGCTCCTCATTTTCTACAAGCTGAAGAACATTTTTGGGTCCCTTATCTTAGGCTTGAAAGTTTGGAGACTGGATTCTTAAGAAAAATGTGTAAAAATAGTTTGTTCCTCTTTACTACTAGCGTAACTGTTTGCTTAGACAGCACCTTCACCTCAGAACTGGTGAAGTGTTTTGTGTTTTTCATGGAGCAAAATCACAGCCACTGGTAGCATGTAAGAGAACTGCAGCTCAGTGTCACTTCCTCTACAGTCAACCTACTTCTGGATTTGCCTCTGGTTTGGTCACCCAGCTTCATCCAGCTGCTCCAAGTGCACCTCCTAGTCTCTACAGTAGCTACTAATTCTTGTTGTACACTGGGGTGTAAATATAGCCGTCATCTAAGATGTTTCCAGCCATTAATTAAATTTCCGGCTCTAGGTAATGAGAGATGCTATCTCTCTTCGAAAGCAGCAGCCTTGACTCAGCATACGGTGGAGACGGAGAGACCGAGCTTTCTTCAAAGGTCAGCAGGGTAACACCCCGGAAACCCTGAGTAGTAACACCTCGTCCTTAACCAAGGTACAGGAGCTGTATTTAGGCAGCTGCCTGATCACAAGAGCTACAAGGACACGTGTCTACTCAAAAACAACCAACTTGAAATACGGATGCCTTTTATTAGCCGTCCTTGTATTTAGCTTTGCTCAGAAGAGCGTGCTGCTCCGCTGGTGGGACCTGCAGTGTATGGAACAGCGGTTATTAGTGAGGCTAATTACAAACAACGTGGCTACTTAAGAGGGCTAAAAATAGTGTTGGTGTATTAATAGATGGAGCATAAAACTGGGACACAGAAGATGAAGATTCTCATTTCAAGCACAGCAACATCCTACGTGATCTCAGGTAAATGTCTTCATCTGCGCGTTCTGTTTTCATGGTTTACAAAGCAGGCAGAAAAATCACTTCTCAGAAAGGCTGCGAGGCTGAATTCCTCAACAAGAGCACCGAGAGGTCCTCTCCTGTATCCTCTCCTGTATCTCCACGCAAGTGTAAAACATGCCCATGTCGGCTAGACTGGCTCCCTGACACGAATTTTACACCGTTTACGTGGCAGCTCAGGTGACAGTTCCCAGAAAGTTGTAACATTTACCTTAAATAGCTGAGTTCACTAATTGGTGATCAAAGGAACACAGGCTTTGCTGCCGGTTTCCAGTTGACCTGGAGGTGCTGGGGCAGAGCAGCAAGCGAAGGCACTGGCACACCGGCTCGTGCCCAGCACTGATCTGCTGGCAGGAAGACGATGGCGAAGGGGGAAATGTCTGACTCATTCACTCCATACAAACTTTAGCCAATTTAAAAATCTTACGATTTGCATCTAGCTAATGACCAGAGACACAAAGACTTGCAAAGACATTATAAAGCCCTCTGCCTCCCCGCCAGACAAGCACAGTCTCAGCCCAGCACCTGAGAGCAGACAAGAGAAATCAAACCCTTCCTTTCCCCAGTCTACAACCTCTCAGTCAAACTAATTACAAAAGTAAACCAGCCCCTGACCACCCTTCCGGGCTGGGCAAATGCCACCACTGTGCTGGAGGACATCTCCTGAATATTGGCCTGGCAGCAGGAGACCACACCAGCCACCAGAAACAAAGGACATGAGGATGCACAACTCCTCTCCCAAATCCCTGATGTCCCAGAGAAGCTCCAGTGCCCAAACACTGACCAGCCTTGCAGGGGTACCAAGGCACCCTTGCACCGCTCAGGCTGCCATCTCCCAAGCTTCCAGGCTAGTTTTGAAACCTTCACAGCGCTGATCACTACATGCAGGGTGGCCAGATGTGCACAACCTCTGGTCCACCTGTGCAAGCAGCAGTCATGTGGATGCAATCCTGGCATTGACCCAGGATGTCGAATAACCCCTCTACATCTATCCCTCTGATGCAACTGTTTGTACAAAAGAATTTAAAACATTGTCTTTAAAGACGATGAAACTGCTGTGCTATAGGAGACCTGCCTCCTAATTACTATAATGCAAGATATCTTAAGGAGTAAGAAAAGGGAGTGGAAAATCAATGTGCTCCAGCATTTGCAGAGGGCTTCATCGAATTTTTTAAAAAAGAGAGAGCCTGAGTCTGAAAATGAGGTGATGCAATGCCATGGTAAATGACAGTAGTTGTCCTACCTTTGCACTGATGTAGAAGAGGTAAGACTCTGCCCTTGAGTGGTTTGTTACCTCCTGCTCAAAAGTTCAAGACGATAAAAAAAAAAACCGCAAAAAAACATAAAAGCCACAAGCCATACCAGTTTCAATACAAACAAACAGGGATGTTTTCTTTAGCCATTTCTACCATAGGAGGAGTGAGATAAGCAGACCTTTCATATGAGAATTGTGAAAATAGCTGCAGGAAGATAACAAAAGTTGAAATGTATTTTAGATGTAACTGTCAGCTACCATCATCTCAGGCTGCAGCTGTTCCCACGCTTAATCTCTCATATAAGCAAACAAAAACACCTAGCAGGGCTTCAAAAAGTCAGCATCCACCAGCTGCACAACTGGCTTCCTAACCCGGAGGGGTGGTGGGATCCCCCAAAGCGAAGGCCAAGTCCCGGAGGCAGAGCACTGACTGGGAAGAGGAAGGATGGAGGGATGGAGGGGAGGAAGGAAGAGATACGGGAAGGAGGAGCAGTCTCCTTCCTCCTCCATGTTTCTCTTCCTCCTCGCTCTCATGGTACCAGACTACTCAATGCTTCTGCCACCTGCCATGTTTTCTAGTGGATGTAAAGTCCTTTACCATCCTCAGGAGCAGGCAGGTGCTCAGAGAAACTCAGAGCTGCTTTAAGAGCCAAGGGTGGCCCAAGGAAGCCTCACTGAGCTCCAGTGGTCCCAGGAGAAGACCCAGCTCAAGGCTGAGGTGCTGGGCCATCCTCACTCAGCAGTGCTTCCAGCACCAGCTTTACCATGCAGTAGCCCCCTTTGAGTTTGGGTGAGAGGTTTGATCTCCTGCATGACTTTGCAACAGAAGGGGGAATGACCCTTCTCTTCTGTACTTTGCTCATGACAGTAATTCAGCTGTAGGAACAATGCTGCAGCCCAGGACCTTGGCAGATGCATGAGGACCACGCAGCACAGCAGGCCTTTGCTGTTGATGGGGACTCGGGGTGGTACTCTGCAAACCAACAACGGGAAAGTGAAAAGAAAGAGGCACAAAATTATGACCCTGGGAAGAAAGAAGGGACACGCTTCCTTCTTCTTTTTCAAGTAGATGAACATTTTCAAACCTATGACCTAAATTTTTCTAAAACTTCCCTTTATGTTGCCATAAAGCAATTTGTTGAGATGGAGGTGCTCTCCAAAGCCAATATCCACTGTACCTCTGATGGACCGAAGAATTTTTTATCTACTTAAAGGTAGAATAAGATGCTTCAAAGTGAAAAAAATACATAAACTGTCAAAAAAAGTGTTTTTTTTTTCTTTTTTAAAATAATCACTTAACTCATAAGCAAAGTAAAATTACATTAAGGGAAACTTGAGCAAGACATTGGGAAGTATTTAACAACTTCATGCATCTTCCTGTCGGGAAAAGCTTCCCATGCTGCCTGATCTGGTGTTGGCAGCATCGTGAGCGGCGGATGCAGCGGGTCCTTCCCGGCTCACCCACTGCAGGACGGAATTCGGCTGACTTCATCGGAAGCAAATCCCCCCCCTTTCTCTCCTCCCTCTCCGGCCCCCCATTCATATTGGGAAGGAGCCTGGCAAACCCTGGGGAGATTACAAGGCAGGGGAAGCAGGAGGTTAAAACTCTCTGAGGCCCCTTTCAGTCTAAAAGACAAAGTAATCGTGAAGCTAAAACAGATGCTTTGCTGAAAATAAAGAGGGGTTTACAGGAGTCTCAAAGAGAAGCCAAAAACCAAAAATACCGTAGAGTCCCAGGAAACCATGAGCATTCTGCTCTTACAAATAATTGTAATACTTGAGTCTACAATAATATTATTGCATTATTTTGAAATGGTGCTGAAAGACTGCGCGTGTTGTTTGAAGGACAGATTTGAGACAGCACAAAAAGGAGACTGTGGCACTGTGTATGATGCAATGACAGCCCTCGGTTTAAAAATATGTATATTTGCAATTTTCTTCCATGAGTGACACTGGGAAGACAGACAAGAGCAGCCACCCAGGCACAGGGATGAGCAATTGTCCATTTAAACAAGCTCTCAGTAACCAGAGCAGGAGATGCCAAGAGAAAGCCCATGGAGAGATAAGCCAGCAAATACCACTTTTCAATGTAATTAGGCTCGACTCCTGTCCCATTTGGTGGGCCAACCTGTTTCTCCAGAGACCCAGAGATGAGCGATATTCCAAGAGAACATTTCTGTAGGTTCATGGACATTTGTCTGTGGGCTTTTATGGTGTTTTGACCCAGCTCACCTGTGCGGGGGAAGGAATGCTCAGGCTCTGGGTTCAGCTACTGCTCCACCTTTCTGCTGACAGCAGTTTCTTGGTGTGAGCACGTCTCTGCTGCTGAATGGACTGAAAATACCATGAGTCTTCCCTCTCAGTTAATGCAAATGGATCAACTGCAATAGGGAATCACAAGTTACAGGATGTGATGAATCACAGAGTCACAGAATGGCTTGGGTGGAAGGGATCTTCAAAGCTCATCTAGTTCAACCCAACTGCCATGGGCAGGGACATCTTCCACTAGATCAGGTTGCTCAAAGACCCATCCAGCCTGGCCTTGAGCACTGCCAATGCTGGAGCATCCACAACTCCTCTGAGCAATCTGTTCCAATGTTTCACCATCCACATTGTAAAAAATTTCTTCCTTATGTCCAATCTAAGCCTACTCCCTTTCAGTTTAAAATCGTTGCCCCTTGTCCTATCACTACAAGTCCTAGTAAAAAGTCTCTCTGTGTCTTTCTTATAAGCCCCCTTTATACATTGAAAGGCCCTATAAAGTCTCCCCGGAGCCTTCTCTCCTCCAGGCTGAACAGCCCCAACTCTCTCAGCCTGTCCTCATAGGAGACGTGCTGCATCGGGACAGCAGGGTAGATAAAGGCAGCTTTCTTGGAAAGGTGAGCCCACCCCTGGAGTTTGGGCTCTATTTTATCTATCTGATGAACACCTCTGGCTGCTGTGCTTGTTGATCCACCCTTCTGAATGGTAAAAGGACTCTACATAGTCTTCCCCAATCTCTGGAGCTCCAGGTGAGGAGCAAGTCTTCCGAGTAAGAGAGCAGCACAGCTAGCAAGATTTGGCTCTGCTTTGTGCTGCTTTCCAGAAAGCCTAAAGCACCTTGCAACTGTCCCGGGATCTGCTGCAGCTGCACCACGGGTATTCACACTTGACCATGCCCCACTGCCTCCAAAATGATGGTTTTACATTCACTGCCTACTAATATCCTCAGAATTCAAATGCAGAGAAAAAGCTTCCTACCTACCATCACCTCAAGCCATCTCTCACCCTGCTGCCAGGGCAGCTTTCCACAGGCTTCCCTTCTGCATCCATAGGTGATTTTTTCATCCCCAAGTTCAAGCCAGACCAGCACAGAAGTGACAGCCCCCCTTTTTCAGTTTTCAGATGGCCAAAATACCTGCAGCTCAATTACAGCTGAAAACTCCTACTGCTCGGCAAAAAGAGCTGCCAATTTTTCACAGGCAGAACATAGTGGTAAACAGTGGAGAAAAGGGAAAAACGGAAGGGGAAAAAAAGGGAGGAGGGATAAAAAATGGAGAAGGAGGAAAATAAGGGGGGGGAAAAGAGACATGGAGAAAAGGACGGAAAGAACAAAACAACCAGGTGGGGTGACTTTAGTAAGGCTCAGGCACCAATCCAGCACTTGTTCCCCTGGCATGCTGCCCCCGAAGAACAGGCACTGCATTAGGTACCAGGTCCCCTGCACACTGCCAGGCCCCGGGCTTCAGCCTTCCTCCTGCACAGACAGCTCCATGATCATGTTTCGATCCTTATAAATTATTTACGTCAGATATGAGGAAGTGGAGACATTAGAGATGGAAAAGATGCACCAGCCCATCCCCTGGGGAAGAGAGCTGGATCACTCCCTGTGTCACACAAGTGAAGCAGTGATGCTCTGTCTCTCCTTGGGAAGGTGTTTTGCTGCTCAATGACCTCACTAGGCCAAATTTCTTCATGATAACTTTGCAGAAATTGCATTTGTTTTGACCTCTAATCCCTTCCTCCTGGCATTACCACCTGCCCACATCCCATGCAGTCGTCCCAGTCTCACAGGATCACTGGGACACCTCCCTCTTTACAATTTTCACAAGAAATTAATCGTTTTGCAAACCCCAGGGAAAAATACCTTAAAGAATAATCCAGAGATTAAGTACATAAAAAAAAAAAAAAAAAGATTGATTTTGAAAACAGAGGACCTTCAGCCTTCAGCTAGCACTTTACTCTTCCTGCCTTCATGTCCCAGAGTGGGAAGGCAATCACTAGCTAGGGATGCAGTCAGCAGAAAAATATTTCCTGAGCTACGGACTAAATGCTTTGTAGTTACTTCTGCAGCACCAAAGGAAACAAGTGACTCCAGCACAGCTCCATCCTGCATCCCACCATGCTCAGCCAGCTGGAGTTTGTGGGACAGGGCAGCACCTACCCTCCTGAACGCTTGGCAAAGTTCACAAAGCACAAAACAACTCTGTCTCCATCCCTAGCATCACATTTGAAGAGCTAACTCCCTCCTGACAATTGAGATAGAGTACATAAAGGAGAGTGTCACGCTTTGAACTCCATGGTAATTCACCTCCTTGCCAGGATTTGCACATTCTTCCTGTTGGCTCCAAGAGTTATCAATGCTTCCTTCACTTACACAGAGTTCCGTGCAGATGAAAGACTCCCGCCGCAAGTCGTCAAGATTTACTGTCATTTTGGTTCAGATCAGGAAAGCACTTGTGCGCCGAAGTTAAGGGCACCTGGTTGCACGCTCCCATACTCTGAATCAATCAAGATTAAACCCTTTTTTTTATTATTTGGGATAAAAAGGCATCAAGAATCTTAATTAAAGCTAGATGGCAATAATCTAAATGAGTTGTTTGTCACTGTAACAAATCAGGTGGGAAGATGATCAAACACAGTTTGGATGAGAGGACAGAAATCACAGGCGGAAAGTTGGCACTGAGAGTTCGGCTGAGTAAGCACAGGGTGCAGGAAACAGCATGTGTCCATGGCACCTTTGAAAACAGGCTCTGTGTTTTCAAGACACCAAAGCTGCAGAGGAGAGGTTCCCAGATAATTTTTACTGAAGATTCCCCTTCTAACAGATGTTTTCTGACCTGCTCAAAGTAAGAGGGACTGAGCTCAACCACTTTTTCCCCAGTGGTGTAATGCATTTCCGCTGGCTTGTCCTGCTTGGCATGCATGAGCCCATGGTGGTACTAGGAAGCCCTGACCATAGAGCAGATGTTTTGGAGGCCCTTCCAGACTCAATGAAGCATACCTGGTTGGCAGTAGCTGTGCTGAACAGATTTGGGGATTCACGTATTTGGAAGAATTTGGTAGTTCAGCCCTTCCACTCCCCATTCCCACACTCCCAGAGATACACATGGGACAGCTAACAGCCACAGTCAGCCACAGTCCCAAGAGGTTGCTCCACAGGTCTCTGCTAGAACATCACCCGAGGTTGTGCTAGAGCAGGACCAAAACTGGGCACTGACAATGTCCCAGCCACATGCTGGAGCTGCTTCAACCTTCCCCCTACAAGCATGCAAGCCTAACCCAGAAAATGGTTTCTAGCAAGAGCACTGCGGGTTCCAGGTTGACTGTGCTCTGGTGGCTTCTAGCAAAAAATTACCTCAGCTGACAAATAAAATGACAGGTTTGGGGTTTTTTTTTCCAACTGCAAACTCAATCTGGGAACTGAAAGCAAAGACATGAGCTCTCCTTGTCACCTCAAGCACTGCTACCTGGCATATAATCTTGACATGCTTAAGGTACACATGCCATGGGTACGCTGGGTGCATGCCGTGGGTATGTGGGGTGTGTGCCATGATGCCATAGGTGTGTTTGTTGCATGCCATGGGTATATGGGTTGCACACCATGGGCATGCAGGATGCATGCTATGGTATGTATGGTGCATGCTGTGAGTATATGAGGTGTACAACATGGCTATGAGAGGTGCACATCATGGGGATGTGGGGTGCACGCCATGGGTATGTTACCTGAGTCCAACTCAGTTGAGCTGAGGTTAACTACAATGATTCAGAGACTCTACACCTGAGATGAAGGACTGACAGAGCACACGGTCAACAGTTAAGAGGGAAACTCCTCTCCTCTTTCTTTAAACAACCCAACTTGATCCTGCAATACGATGAAGAGCAGGTGCCTGGCAGGACAAACCAGGCTGACTCAGCTGGGAATGACCTGGCTACAGTGGCTGGTCACCTCAGCTGTCCACCAGCTCCAAGCACAGTGCTTCCCCATGAACACCCCCAAATCCATCCCTGAGGCAACCACCCATTTCCAAAAGATGGGACAGCACTGCACTCAAAGGCAAACCAGCGATAAACAGAACCTCAGCAGCAGTGAGGTAACAGGGAAAAACCTGACTGTGGTGAGATGTCACGGAGACCCGGCCAAGGAGCGAAGCCCAGGGGCCAGCTGGTCATCCACCGCCCGCAGACCTCCACCCAGCGTGACCTCAGGGCACGGGTGTTTGGACAGCAGTTGCTCAACTGGTGGCACAGGGCCAGGGGCTGACAGACCGGCCCGAGGTCGCTGCGGTGAGGCCAGGGTGACTCAGCGCGATTCGGGAGGAAAATGGTGAAGAGAGAAAGTCTGAAGGGAGGGGAACGCAGCTCACATGTGACGGCACCCAGAGGTGCCTGGGACCCCTGTGAGCTGTGATGGGTGCTCGGCTGCACTACAGAGAGCAGGAGAAAGCACATGGAAAAACCTCAAAATCAGACTGTGGACACTGTTTCAGGTGAAGGATCAAGGTTGCACAACCCCAGGGATGGTGCCACCTGCAAGAAGGGCAGCACTGTCCCCTCTGACCCCATCACCCTCTCCCAAGGACAGGGCTCCCTGGGGATGCTGCACCCATCAGCCCCAGCCCAGCATTTCTCACAGGCTGATGAAGAGGACGGCTGCTGCAAATGGCAGAAGAGCCTTCCCAAGGAGTTTCCTATGGTGCGGTCTTGGCCTGCTGCCACACCACGGAGGGCTCTTATCTCCATGCATCCCATGGAGCTCTATAGAAAGCAGTGCCAGTGGCTTTGCTCTTCAAAACAAAGCAGTCCTCTCACCAGTGCCAAGTGGCATCACTCCGAGACCTGCCCATGCTCCTGAGAGGTCACCAGAGCTGAGCTGCCAACGGTGCTCACTGTGGGACCTTCAGCCACAATGTCCCGGCATGGTTATCAACATGATACCAACCTACAGTATGTCTTTGGCTGGACTCCTGGGACTTGATCTCCTACTGTGCATTAAGTGGCTGCCATGAGCCAGCTTGAAGATATTTGTAATTAAGGGGCGAGTGAAGTAACTTGCTACGGTCACAGAAAATCTGAAAAACTCATGTGTGACTGTTTAGCAGAAGAAATCCATGGTGCACACACAGACGTTCTCTCTTGATCCCTACACATGGAAAAGGGAGTTTTACCAGTTTTATTCTGAGCTGAGACGATGACCCTACTCTGTCCTTACTACAACACTGTAAGAAAGTATTTCAAAGATACCTTCCAGTGAGGAGAAAACAAATATGCTAATTCAGAGCTGCCTTTTCCAGAAACCTCTTACAGAGAGTTTGACCACACTTGGGTGGCTGGGTGGGTGGCTGATCTTGCTTTCTGCCCAGGAGGACTCCTAGGGGCAAACTTGTCTTAATGGACAGAGCCCAGATAAAGGACAACCCATCAGTAAGTCCCTCCGCTCTCCATCAAGACCTTTGCCCAGGCACATTGCAGAAGCCAAATGCCCCACACTGTCAATTCTGCATTGCAAAGAGCCAAGGAGGAGGCAAAAGGAAGATGCTGTATGGGAAGAAGCTACAGTGGTTTCTTCCTGGCTCTCTCCTACCTGCTGGACACCCAGAGAACAACTTGAATCATTAGCAACTACCAGATAAACTCCAAAGCATGCAAGAGAGAAAGGGAAAGATAGGAGAGAAAATAACCCGTCCATTAAAGAGGTGGGAGGATGGAAAGATGAAGCTTTATGCAAGCTGTGAGCAAATCTGGAGAAAAGCTAGGGCTGCTGGTAGAAGAGGATGGTTACTCACACCACCTAATTTTAGGCAAAGCCTTCATGTGTTTCACCTGGGAGAAGAAGGTCCCTGGCTCCTACTGGCTGTGAAGCCTGAAGTTCTCAGCCGTGCTTACAAGGACCTTCGAAGAGAAGACATGTTTGCACAGTTGTAGGCCCCTCAGTTTTAGTTAAACGAACAGCTTCGCTTCCCCTCCTCAATCCCATGTCCTCCTGGGCACACGGACAATCCTCAGAGCCTGGATCTGCAACAAAACCTAAACGCAAGCGTCTCTGACCTACAGACATGAATCCATTTATCACCGGGCTGGGAGGCTGGACGAAGAGGAGCGGTGTCTCAGTGCTGGGTGCCAGGGCCACTCTCTGATTCAGCAAAGCCCTTGATAAGAAATGTCATCCTCCATTGAGTAATTTTAGCCTGTGAGATAAGAATCTCTATCAGGCTCAAACATATGGCTGGCTGCAGAGCATAATGGGACGGGTAATTTATTTGCTTCTGCTAAGAGCACTCCCAGACTCAGAAAAGCTGATGCAATGAAATAATAAGTGCCAAATTACATTCTATTCTTCTTTGGAGACCTGGAAGAGGTTCCTGCAAGATACAAGGGGTTGTATCTCTCCTCCAAGCATCAAGCCACTGAGGAGACAATTGAACTACACAACTAATGAAGACGGGGCTGCACGAGATTTTCTAAGGTCTGTTCCTCTCATTAAATCCTACTTGTTACACAGGAACTTACACCCACAGATATGACCAGTGCTCTGTATGAAGTGCCAGTAGACACTATCCAGGGGAGGAAGTGAAGGGGTTAAGTGACAGAATTGTACAGGACTAAGGGCTGAACTCCAGTCTCCTGAGATAAGCCCTAGTGTTAGAGCAGGGTTTAAAATTAATGGCCTGCAGCATCATCAGTGCAACGCTCTTCTGCCAAGTCCAACTTAGCACCTCTGATTTAGATGACCTGACCTAATACATATAAACATGACATTGGGCCAGACATTGCATGGCTTGGGCTGCTCAGAGAGTAATGAACTCCCTAACCTGACCTGTGGCAGAAGCATCTGATCCATGGGGACAACTGAAGGACACTCCCAAGAAGCACTTAGCTTTTTTCACCACTGGTTGCTGGGAGGATCTGCTGGGGAAGGCTCACCCCTGGAGAGCTTTCTTTCTTCTACTTTTCCCATTCTTGGTTATCATCAAGGGAGATACCAAACTCGATGGTCTTGCTCTGTACAGTCACTTCTACTCCCTCTCATCTTGATCGGAACAGCAGTTGTTCAACATGTATCACATACTTCCCACCATCACCTTAAAATGGGGGAATTTCAGGTTCAGACTGAAGATTAACATCCCAATGTCCACTCTGAAACAGAAACTCATGCTTAACCTGCACATATTTCAGTTTGGTGCTTCCAAGGAACTGGGCCAGACACAGACTTTGAAACTGTCCTTCCTCTCTCCAATTCAAACCCGCCGTAGAAATGTAGTGTCTACAGAGTTGGCCATAGATAGTCTCTTAATTGATGTGAAGTCAATGTTACTTCCTGGCCAGTGGTATCTTCCATCACCAGATCTACCCATGTCATTGGCATTCTCACTGGAAATATCAGCAGTTAAACCAACGACTGAATGAGTCACAGAGATTAAAAACTTCTCACTAATACTAAGAGACGGTCCTTCCCGCTCAGTACTGAGACACGGAGAGTGAGGGGGAGTGGGGAAACCTCTGATCTGCAAAAAATGAGGGGATTTTAATCTCAAGGAGTTCAATTTAGGATCTTTCATCATTGGCAAGTTAATGTTAGCATGATTATGCTGGTCTACATGAACACGCTGGCATGGCCTTCATGGCAACATCACACAAAGTAACCTCAGAGGAAGAGTCTGATGAACCCTTTCTACCACACAGCCTTCACATAAAGTGCAAGAGAGGAAAGGCACATGTTTCTCATGCCCATTGAGTTGTATCTCTAGAACTGACCAAGCCCAAGACACCCTCTGACATCCTGGCCAGCCTTCCCCTACAAGGAATGCTTCCAGCGCTCCTAAGCCCAGGGCATGACAAGTGAGGAACCACACATGTTCATGAGGAAAAACATCTACAGCAGCAGGGAAGCTAAAAAATAAATCAAGCTTCAACTTTTTTTTCTGCAACTAACATTTTTCTATTCTCCAAAGGTGGTAAATTGAAACCACGTAATTTTGCTCTATTTTTTCTATCTTTTCCAGCTCCTGCCTTTCTCCTCTCATGGCTTTGCACAAGGCAATGTGATAAGCCCATTTATTTCAGCTCTCTTTGTACCTCACTACTTTAGAAAATACATCACTGTCGTGCTAGGGAGCTGGAGCCACAAACAGTGCAGATGAGTGTGAGGGACTTATCACCCTCACTTCCAAAAATAAAGCAGCAAGTTCCTCTGATGTAAAGTAAAGGCACAAAGCTTCCTCCAGAAGCGATACATTTAATGTGCGTGTGTAAGCAGAGATGCTTGAAAAATTAAGTCTTAGATATGTGGACAAGTAAGACTGTAGAGATTTGTTGATCATTTTTACAGGAAGCCTGCTCAAGTATCTGCTGGCCTCTCTGATGGGCTCTGCAAGGCAGGCATGAGTGACACAGGACACGGGAAGTGGGCAAAGGCACAGAAGGGAGGCTGGGGGCAGTAGGAGCAACTATTCAATCAAAAATCCATCCCTGGACTCATCCCACTTCTTGTCTGATGGAGTGAGGTGGGAAGGAGAGGACATGTTTGGCTAATTTGGAGGGGTTTTTTTTACCTTGTTATGAAGCTTCAGTCCCAGTCTGGAGGTCAGGAAGCTGGCTTGTAGCATCACAGCATCACCTCTCCTTCCTCCTGCTGTATCTTCCCTTTGCACCTCCTCTGGTGCAAAATCCATCTCTAAAACAAGAACTATATTCCAGGTTTTTCTCCTTTTGAGTGCTCCCAACAGCAACCCAGCATTGGTTTCAGTTACTTGTGCGAAGCAGCCAACTGACTTCCTTCTCCTTGCATGATACTGGAGATAAAATTTAATCCCACCCACTCCAGTCTGGGAAGGGTAGCCTGGAGAGTTCAGAAATTTTTTGGAAATATTGTAATCCAAGCCAACTCACTGCTCATCAAGGTTCATCATCCAAACGATGGCTGCACCTATAAAGAAAATACAATTTTAGTATCTGGAATGGGACAGATTGGAAAACTTTCAGGTTTTATATATGATTTCTGTTAGCACTAAAAGCGATTAAATGTTTAACCCTGCAGGAGACTAACGTCTGGTTCACCCTTCGAGGGATACCCTGACCTTGCAGTACTGATGGAAGAACACCTTGTTCTTGCCTGCAAATTCAGTCAACAGAAGTTACTACCCAGAGATGAACAAGGGATGTCAAAGAAAGCTGGAAAAAAACAATTCTATCATCCTTGGAGGGTTTCAAGATCTTGATTATTTTTTTTTCCCATTCTAAATGAGTGGGGGGAAAAAAGGTAGAAACCTTGAAATTTTGAAGGCTGATAAATTTGCAGTCGTTTTGATTTGAAGCACTTTGTTTCAACAGCTGAAAATTTTCCCTTCGGCGTCATAAACTTCTACACTTTTCATTGTAACTTACATTAGAAACTAAGAGTCATTTCAAATACAAACCAAACAAAAACAGGCGGAAAGTTTAGATGTACTGTCAGTAGCCAACCCTCTCCAAAATTTTGCTATACTTTTCCCAAAAAGGCAGATTCATTGAAGGCGACTCTCTCCTGAGTGCGCATTTAACTTCAGCACTGTGGCATATTAGTGAAAAATTCCCAGTCAGCTCAAATGCCAACAAAGGAAACATCAAGCTACTTTAATCAATTTAAATTGATTTTAATATACAATGCAATACAGTTAGTTTTACATGTAAATTCTATCCTAAAAAAGAAATTCATTGCTCAACTACAGATTCATATAGACTAGCAGAATGACTACACTGTGTGTTGATTAATACTATTGCAGACATTGCTGTACTGGGTATAAAATACTGGCCCAATGAGGAGGTAGGGAGAACTCCAAAAATTAGATTGAATTCTAAGTTTTGTCAAAAATAGCAGGTTTTTGTGTACAGACAGAAACAGAAACACAGTATCTAGGTATTTTATCAGGAACTAATGATTTTCAGAATGCCCAGGAGCTACAGAAGAAGGAACCAGCAACCCCATCTCACTAAGAATGAACTGCAAACAAACTCCAACCCAACAACCAAGGAGGACTGCCAGGGTAGGAGACACAGAAACTAGTTCAGGTTTAAGACGTAGCTGGGAATAACTTGTACTTCAGCCTCATAAAAGATACCTCTTTTATCAATGGATGTTTGATCTTACCCAGATTTAATGTTCTTAGTTACAAAGTGAAATGACATGCTGGCAGGAGAAGCACAAGGGCTGGTCATACAATGCTGAAGAAATCCCTCCCTTGGGTGCATCATGTGGCACAGGAGGTACAAAGGCACCAAAGCTCAAACACATTTTTGCTGTGGAAGCTGAGAGGGGTAGGTCAGGGAAGCTGAAGGAGGTGGGTCACCTCACTGCCAAAGGAAACAAGGTCATAATAGGTTTGGTGGAAGTGAATGGCTCTGGTACTCCCTGGGAGCATGGGAAGGACAGTTGGGGTCCTGGCTTTCTAAAGGCCCCCACACACACATACCAAGCCACTGCAGGCTCCTCTTGGGTTGTACAATGCTACTCATCACGTCCATCTCCATCCTGTGAATCACTGGGCCAGGCCTGCTCCCTGCCACGTAACCAAACGCACCTGATGGCCCATCCTTGGCCAGGTCATCATGCTGGGTCACACATTAGAGAGGAAGAAACATGAATATAATGAGATCTATGCCTCTGGGCCATCCATCTCACACACACCTGCCACATCGTCTCCCCCCCACTGAAGTGCTTTGCCACACCCCAACCACGTGTTTCCCTCATTTTAAACTGCACAACCTCCAACATCACCTCACCACCCCTGGAAGGAGGTGACACACTAGTCGTAATTTTGGGTCATGAGATTCTTTTTTATTCAAAGACCTTGTGGCTGCCAAGCACCTTTTAAGACCAGGCGTTCACATCAGTACATTCCAATGAGCACCACTGGTCTGCTGTGAAGACACTCTCTGTGACACCGAAAATTAGTCACCAGAAGTCATTGAGGAAGAGGGAGAAAGCAGTGGTGGTGTGAGGAGCTCCGGTGCACACAAGGGCTGGGTGCGTATCGGAAAGGCTGTGACCATAAATTGAGGGTTTGCAATGTGAAGCCTAGAAAGAGACTGCGTGGCTCAGGGCATCTGGAATTACAGAGTGTCATCCTCAGGCTGCCAGCGATATTCCCCTGGGTAGGGTGCAGCGCTGACACAGTGACTTTAAAAGCACAGTTTCCAGTAGCATCCTGGCTACCCGAAGCCCTGGCACGGAGCAGCCCAGCTGTCCCAAGGCTGACCCTCCCTGGAGGAACACTTCATGCTGACAGTCCTGGCACGGGGATCAGCAAAGCAGTGTTGAAGTGCTAAACACAGACACAACCAGGGAGAGAAACAGCTTCCCATGAGTAAGGGGACAGGCAGGAATATCTTCGCAGACACTGGTCACTGCACAAGCAGAGCTTGCCCTGTTCTCAGCTGAAGTCAATGTTCAGATGGACAAACGTCTTGTCCACATGGCTGAGCTGCAACAACACAGGTACACAGTGACCTGTAACCAGGCAAACCTGGGGCACTGTACTTACAACAATTACATGCAAGACTACCTCCAAACACCCTACCTGAATGGCAAAAGCAAGAATTATTTGGGTTATGGTCTGGATTGCCTTTCTCTCCCACGCTTCCTCAGCAGCTGGTTGTCCCTACTTCTGCTGCTGTCTACATTTCCCCCTCCTCCATTCCTGCATTACTAATAAATTAGCATCACACATAGCAGTGGGCAGTAAAATGCACCAGCAGAGCTGCTGAAGGCACCGACTTCAACAGTGGCTTAAACAGAAGTGCTGAGGAAACATCTGGATGTCATTACCAAAAGGCTTTTTAGGTTCCCCATCAGATCAACACCTCTGTTTCCTTTGAGTCATTATACGCAAGAAACAACATAAACCTGATAATTAAAGTGCCCCAGTTGGAAATACAGCCAGCCCTCTGTGTCTAACGTCTAGAAATGCATCAGCACTGACCCAAACCCTCAGTGGAGACAGCCATCCCATGACTCCCAAGCAAGAAGCATGGTGCTACACTCCACAGCCAGCAACAAGAAGTTGGGCTGGCACGGGTCTTGCAGGTTGACCATCTTGACAGTTAACCTCTATGGTAGAAAGTGATCCATCAAGAGCTGAAGAGATCAAAAAGAATAGCAGGACTCTGAATCCCAGTGGCAGGCAGTCTGTCCTGTCCCACCATGCACTGGAGATACATCTCAGTGTTATTTATCCCTTGTGAATCACTTTCCTTCCCCCAGCTCTGTAAAATACATTCCTTGCAGCTCTCAGCTATATAAAGATTTTTGACATGTGGCTCGTACAGTGAGAAAGGTTGGACTAAAACTCCTTTCAGTATATAAACCAAGAAAAAAATACATCAAAAAGACTAATGAGACACTTGGCATATTAAAGAAATGGCTACATGGAAACTTCTCAGACATATGAGACCTACAGGATGGCTCAGGTAAGAGGCATAATTAGCCCAACGTAAGCTCACAAGGCAGGTCCACAATGCTTGGATGCACAAAGGAGGGATGTCACGTAGCACCAGAGAGGCCCTGTTATCTTTGAGCCTTGGGTTGGCACGGTCGATGGGAGTGTGAGGTTTAATACTTGTACCCACACTTCAAGAATAATGCTTGAAAAACTGGAGTGAGTTCAGAGGACAGCCGCAAGAACAAAACCAGGCTTGTACCAAGGAGGTGAAGGAAGTCAATCAAAGAGAAAGTTAAAAGGTACCTTGCAGCCTGTAAGTACCTGTCAGGAAGAGTGTTCTTCAGTCTACCAGACAAAGGCATAACAAGACCAAAGGTTGAAAGTTGAAGCTCAACAGAAAACAAACCAGAAACAAAGACAGCATTTTTCAACACTGCAGGTAATTAACAGAGGGAAAAGTCCTCCAACTGGCAAGGCCAACAAACCAGCACTGGCAATTTTTAAAGTAGGATGGGATTCCACCTTGCCTCTCTTGCTCCCCCAAAAGTGCCCATCATGGATCCATCCACAACTGCTGAAAAAAAACCCAGAGTGGAAACTAATTCAAGGAATCTCTGTTATACAACAGGTCAGACTAAACAAGCACCATGACCTTAAAACCTGAGGTACAGGTATCAATGCATCAATGAGGTACAAACAACAAGAGGCCCAGTTATTGGTGTTTGGGCCCCTCCAGCCCCAGAGATCCCTGTCCCATCCACAGGTCCTCTGCACCCATCACTACCAAGAGGTGGATTTTGCCAAAGAGCAGAAAAAGCACTAGATCTCCATCACAAGCAACAAAACGACATGCTGTTAAACCAAGAAATCCACACTGAATTTTATTTTTTCCAGCTAAGAAACTAGGAAAAATCACAACTAGACAAAAGCAAGTCAAAAAATTACACCAAAGGGGCAGAAACAAAGCATGATATGAGAAGGAAGTTTTTTACAGTGAGAACAATCATTCACTGGAACAACCACCCCAGAGATGTGGTGGAGTCCTCATCACTGGAGGTTTTCAAGGTGCAACTGGACAAGGTGTTAGATAATCTCATCTAGGCTCCCTTTCTCATGAAGGGTTGGACCAGATGATCTTTCAAGGTCCCTTCCAACCTGGGCTGCTCTGTGAATCTATGGAAGGCATACAAAACTTCCCTGGTTTGGTTTGGTTTGGTTTGGTTTGGTTTGGTTTGGTTTGCAACTCTGAGAGAAGGAGATTTAGATTATCTTTCACACTCAGAAAGATTTCTTCTCAAGTGGTTTCCCAGCACACTTATTCCCTTCCCCTCCTCAGGAACTGAGAAGGTGAGACAATCGTGGCTCTCTAGCGCTAGCCATCATTTGGAGGGATGTCTCTTCAATTATCTTTCTGGCAGAGCTGGTCACAGACATTTGGCAGCCAGATTTACCAGTGGATGTGGAAATGGAAATAAAGTTGAGAAAAGAGTCGCTTTCCACAGATGCTTACGCCAGAAATCCCCATGGTGGAGCATGGTCCTCCCATCCCAGGTGCTGGGAACAAACTAGGGACACCTCTGCAGGTTTTGCACTGCAGCAGGCAAGAGGGCAGTCATTTATCAGAGCAGGGTGATTTTCTGAGCTTGTTGAAACACCAGTTAAAACCAGTGGGGACCAGCTGTGTTTTGACACTGTTCCTTAATTCCTGATTTTGAGATTTCATTGGTTATTGGTAGTTTTTCCATAAAAGTTACCTGAGGGCTGCTGGGCTTCTCCACTTTGGATGTAGCTAATGTCTTTTCCCAGCCATGGTTGTGATTTAGGCTGGAGCTGTGACGCCCGCAGACTGGCACTGCAACCTTGCGTACGACACACTGGACCAGAAGCCTTTCTCCTTCCCTGTGTTCCATCTTATGGCAGCAGCAATTCAATTAACCTGTGCATCAGTGCCCCATCTGCTAATGGTTTGCTCTCTCACGCAAAGGCCATGAGGATAAATATCAAATCATGCCTCGGGGCTAGAGAAGATGTTCAGGAGGATCATAGAGAAGAGCACGGGCAATAGGGCAGTGCCCATCACTCAAAAACTGGTTAGCAGAACCACATCTTCTCAGCAAATCTATGGCTCCCTAAAACTCAGAGGTGGCAAGGGGATAGTCTGGGGATCCCAAATTGGCATCTCTGATGCCCCTAAATCAGGGGGCAGCAGAGCAAGTTGGAGCAGTGCCAGCAATGACTGAGATATGAATCAGAGCTGGGTGCATTTGTAAAAGCAGCTGTTAAAGAAAACCCATTAATTTCTGCTGACCCATGCTCCTCCAAGCTAGTTTTACATTACATTAATACAGGTGTTTTGAAGTCACTCAGCTCAAACACTGTGAAGCCCACAGGATTACAGAATTGTTTCTCCAGCATCTGGCATTAGAAAGGCTCTAAATATTTTAATAAGGAGATTTACTTCTGACCACGCTTAGTCTTAATGGCTTAGGAAGAGGGTGGGGAAGAAAAGGTGGAAGTGGAAGGGCTAATTAACCTATACTGGGAATGGAGGCCTGCCAAAATTGTCTCCAGCACCAGCAATAATGACACATCATCATCATCATCATCAAAAGGCAAACCACCACAATCCCCGTCAATGTTATGATAAGGCTGGCAGAAGGCCAGCTTGGAATCTGAATGATGCAGACAATCACGATGACCTGTGTCCCCCATGACTGTTTTGGAAAAGAATCTACTCTCCCTCGAAGACAGGACACAGCTCTACTTAAAAAGTTGTTAGCATGACACATAGCACACAGAGCCTCACCAGCTCTGCTGGTGGAGAGGGCTGTTTTGTCTTGGGTTCCTTTCCTTCTTTCAACATGAACCTCACCAAGTTACACCATGCAACTTCACCCAGACTCACACTGTCTCCCAAGACACCCAGTGTCTCAAGATTTGGTGCACTTCTCTAAAGCTGTAGCTTCTGGAGTCATGTGAAAATATAAGCATCAAAATTTTGCCTTTCTTTCTAAACAGAGGAGAGACTATCTAAATTTTATAGACTGGGAAGTGTTTAAAAATCACAAAAGAAATATTTAAAAGTCACAGATATGTAAAAGTAGCCTGACGTATCCAGCTTTATGTACACATGTATATGCATGTTATGCACACACACACATACTTTTAAAATCTGTTGTCTTTTTATACCTTGCTGATGATTTTGCTTTGCTTTTATTACTGCCACACCTTAATTTCTCTGTTCACACAGGCTGAATGAGCATAAGGAAGTCCATACCCATGCACTACAGGCACTTGAGCTAAAGGAATGACACTCACAACTCTGGTGCTCCGAAATGCCCATTGACATTAATCATCTCAGCTTCCAGGTTCCTTTTGTGCTTCTTGATTCCAGGATTTTCACACCTGACAGCCTCCTGTAAGCCTCAAAAGTGTGTCCCAGGACATGGTCCCTCACTGCATCCTCTCTTACAGAGTTGAAAAGCCCTAAGGATGTAAATGCCCTCCTCCAGCCCTTCCTCCAAACAGAAAGCAAATCCCAGTTCCTGGTTGGTTTGTATGAAGTTTTCATCATCGTGGTGTGGGTTCATGGTTGTGCATTTGTAATACCTTGCCTCACTCCTGTCTCTTCTTCCTTCAGAGCTTAAAATGTGCAGCCCTGCTGTGACAGTGAAAGGATTAAGAGAGTGAATGAACCTGTAGCACAAAAATCAAGGAGCTACTATCGCTCCCTAAGAAACCTGGAGGCTGCAGTTAAAACCCAGCCTCCTCCAGCCCTAGACCTGCACATGGTGGCTGGAAAATATGGGGGGATCAAGGGCTGGGGATGAACTTTTGGGGCTGCAAAGCAAGGAAATAACTTCTTAAGACTTTAAGGACCATTGGGTCACCCAGGCTGAATCTTGCGTAAGGGAGGTCACAAGTTTTATTCATTTACCTTTGATTTCAGCTGTATTGCTAGTGTTTGCCTAAGCCCCACCTTCCAGGGAGGCATGCAGGCTCCATGCAAAGATCTCAAGATATGGAGATGGTAACTCACCTTTTTGATGGCTGGCTCAAATACTTAAAAGCCTTTGGTATTTAAAAAAGGCACTTTAACTCTGATTTATCTGCATTGCATTTGCGGCTGCCTGTGATATAGCTGCTGGCTGTGAGAGGTGCTTTGCCTGGCGATTTCCTCAGCTGTTCACAAAATCCATCTCCAGGAGAAACCCTGGGGCCCCTCAGTTCTCTTCCTCTGCAGACAGCCTGTCTTCTGCCCCCACCCTTTTTATTTATTTCTAATCATGAAAGGAGAAGAGGAGCTTTCAAAGGCTTTAGCACAAGTGCCTGGCAGGGAACTGCTGCTGCGGGTGGCTGAGGGTGACATCACTGTAAGAAGGAGAGGGGAGAGATGGAAAGGAAGGCCAGAGCAAACACTTTCATCTGCATTTTCCCCATTCCAAGATGAATCTACATATTTCTCCACACCCACTTTTTTCCCCAGTTTCCAAATGCCTCCTGCTCTCTACCAATTCTTCCATATATAAGGATGCCCTTCCTCAAACATCCTCCATGGATGCTTCATGACCACAAACTCCAGTGATCCCATGTCATTCTTTTACCTCTGCCTCTCATTAATAATAATTACTACCCAAATTACTAAACCTTCTCCTTGGTGGTGGTCACATCCCAAAGGGCAATTCTAACCTGGCTGGCCAACGTGGGCTAAAGAAGATGCCTATGGTCACACCAAATATTTCTGATAGAAACAGGGATGTCATTCCAGTCTCCAGAGCCAGAGCCTATGGCCACATCTGCTGTCTGCAGCATCTTCATCCCACTTGCAAGGGTACATGTTTCAAGAGCCTTCAATGCTTCAGCACTTCCACAGAAAACACTGTTAGGTGTTCAAAAGGTTTATTTTAGAAATGTGCTTGTTTATCTCTAAGTACAGATTCATTTCCAATTTATGTCAGCAAAATAAAAAACAAAATGCAAAACAAACAAAGAAAAAAGAGCCTGCCTGACTTGGAAGCCTAAAAATAGACCTGCGTATGGCAAATAGTGAACTGTCAGGTACAGGCTGCGGATTGAAAGTTCAGATGAATTATCTGTTTGTTTTTCCTGCTTCAATACTTTCCTGCTGTTATCACTGTAGAAATAAGTCAGTGCACACTAATTACTCTGATGGCAATTTCCTGGGAGCTGATACTTAAATATCAGGCCAAATTTATTCCCGAGCATCATGGACTAGTCCTCCCCACGCACAGTCAAACAAATAAACAGCCCAGCTGCTCAATCACCCTGTCCCATCCTTCCTCGCCGCAGACCCAGTGCTGCCAGCGTGGTCCTGCTCCCGACTCCCACACCAGCTCCAGGATCTGCCCTGAGTGACCCACCAGGAAAGCCAAGATACTAATGTAGAAGATGGGTCCGGCAGCACTTGGACCTGGACTGATCTCCTCCAAGGTGTTCAATGTACATACAAATTGTGGATCCCAAGCAATGTTCATGCAGTAAAAGGAGCTTAATCTTGGAAGCAAAGAGTACAAGCGCCTTTTCTGCAGGGCACACGCATTAAGAAAGAAAGGATGGGAAGGGAAATGTCTGTGAAGTGTTTTTGTAAGGCACCCAACAAACCAGTCTCAAGCCCCTTTTAGCCTAAAACCATCCCACAAGGCTCAGAGAGTTTATATTCATGGGTGAACTACATCAAAGAACTGCCTAAACAATGCCTGTGGTTTCTGTTGTTTCCCCCCCTCCCTTGGTATTTATACAGCCACAGATTTGCACTGTAATTCAGTCAAAAGCATTAAAGCAAAGATGAAGGGAAGGGAGAGGAGAGGAAAAAAGTGCTGTTACCTGCATTACATCCCGAATGGTATTGAATTTCTATATAAACCTTTGGTGCAACCCCAACCCAGATGCAGGCTGTTTGCTGAACAGGCAATACCAACCCAGCATCCTCCTTTGTGGGTTTTTTTCAGTCTTTCAGGGTCTTTTTTGGGGGATGGTTGCCTTGCTCTGGATTTATTGTATTTTTATCCCATTCTGCTTTCACTGCACACCAAAGGGTTAAGCAACCTTTCAGATCCTCCCTGAATGCAACTCCATGCCTAACAAGAAAGCTTCCAGCCCAGTGAAAACAACTCAAAAGAAGGGCAGTGACCCAGGCACAGGCTTAAGTTTTGGGTCACAACACCCCTGCTCAAAACCATCTGTCTTCCTCTGGCCACAAGTTCGCAGCTAGTCACCTCTTATTAAAGCGATTCATCTCCAGGATTTACAGAAAAACACCTTTTTGGGACCTAGCTGTTGTTAGCATCCTCTCTTGCACCTGGGATGAGAGCTGTGAGCTAGCAAGGGACACAGCAGGTACACATTAATGCAGCATCCCCTTGCATCCACCAAGTGCTAAAAACACACAGGCCATTATGAAAAATTAAAAAAAAAAAATCTAAACTGCAATAGTGAGCTTTGATTTCATTTACTCTTAACTTTTACAAGGGAAACTTTGCAAGGAAATGGGTGTTTAAGCCCTGTCAACCTGGACACATGCACACCACATTGCACAGCAGAATCAAAGCCATTTGGCTAGCGCAGGAGCATCACGTTGCTCTGTTAAAAGCTCCGGATCAAAGAAAAGACAAGATTTGGTGTTACTGCACACTGCACCAGGGGAAATGGTGCATCTCAGAAATGTTACACGCTGGAAAAAGGCTGTGGAGGGGAAGGATGAGCCCCCTCTCCCTTCTGCCAAAAAGGGCTCCCTTGGGCTGGTTAGAAATAATCACCCAGTGGACCACAGTATTGGGGATCATAAAATCATGGAATGGTTTGGGTTAGAAGGGACCTTTAAAGGTTATCTAGACCAACATTCCTGCAGTGAGTAAGGGATATCAGTGGCTCCATCTCTGCGCTGCAGCGAGGATGCTGGCAAGCAACCCACTGCTGAGAAAACAGCCAACAAAAGGTTCAAAGCCCAGCGCCACATAAGCCACATAGAAACACGGCTGTTGGGAGGGGGATCTTGGCTCATATGGGGCAAGAAGGACAAAAAACCACCAGTGTGGGCATCCAGCCTCGAGCCTGGCACTCGGCACAGCCCCTCCCAACCTCACACCTACCAGGGATGGTCTTGCTCTGGACTTGATGCTGATAGAGTATAAGGATGGGATGCAAATATGGAAAAAGATGAGGCTGTGAAAAGAAATATGGAAAACTCTCCCAACCTCCACTACTTTTTGCTGTTAACTCTAAAAGCAAGAGTGCAAAGGAACAAACTGCATGCACAGGTACTTGAGTGCAGAGACTTTCCCATTTATCATCATCAACCAAATGGCCCCTGGAGTGGGGCAGAATGGAGAGGCAGAAAGTCCGAGAAGGTTCCTGGTTCAGCTGCAGTTCCCAAGGTTTCGATGCAATTATGCCTGTGACTCTCCCCCACAAGCTTTTTGGCATCAGGAACAACCCATAACCCATGATATTGTTTCCATTTGTTTCTCCCTCTCAGTCATGCCAGCACATGCCAGTTTGCCATGCAAGACCACGAACTGGATCAAGGAACTACAGAACAACCCAGGGTAGAGAAAAAATAGAGACTCACGTCAGCTGGATGGGTTCACCGTTGAGAGTGGGTTCAGTGACATCCTTCGCTGTCAGCAGCCTGAAATGGTTTTGGATGCAGCAGTGCAGAAGGGTGCCCGGATTTCACGGTAACACTGCTCGGCTGATGAAGGGATGAGCCACCGAACATGGCCATGGGCTTTTATTTTTAGTGTCTAGCTGTATTTATGTGCACTACCCAAGAAGTGGACTGAATTCGGCTAAGTGATCCCATTTCTCAGCTGACTGGCTCACCGTACGATCCTGCAGCACCAGAGGAACCAGCTAGAAATACCAGCTGCAAAGCCAAGGCAAGCTATTTCTGACTAGGTGCTAAAGAGTGAAACCCACGGCTGCAGCTTGGTATATACCAGAAAAAATGCAGGCACGAGCTAAAACACCATCGAAGGACACGACAACTTCAGTTTCCCTGACAAACAAGTAGTGCAGGAATAACAAGATGCAGATCCCTTCAAGTCCAGTTATCTTGTATAGCCTTGTATATTCTCATGTGGGACAGATATGCGTTATTTATTTTATTATTTGATGAAAGTATTCACGCTATGTTCCAAAAAATGCAAAGATGTCCTCTGGTGCCCAGAAAGGCACATCCTGTGGGAAGATGCAAAAAAACCCTGGGCTTTGCCTCTGCAGCCGGCTTTGAGACTGATGCATCCTGCTATCAAAAGAGCAGGCACAGGCAGGGTCTGCATCAATTAGCTGTGGCCTTTAAAAAGGCCCGAGTCACTCATTTTGGGAGGAATTAGTGACGTGAGTGCTCAGACCTCCCCTCCATGCACACAACCTTTCCTTTGCTGCCTATTCCACCACGTGCTGGGTCAGCCTCTGTCCTCCACTCCCCCAACTCCTGACACTCTGTACCACGGCCAGGGGAGATGTCCTGCATGCCACTTGCCCCTCTGGGTTAGCCAGGCTGGGGGTTACCCTCACAGAATGGCTTGGGTTTAAAGATGGCTTTAAAGGCCATCTAGTCCAAGCCCCCTGCAGTGAGCAGGGACATCTTTAAATAGATCAGGTTGCTCAGATCCCTGGCCAGCCTGATTTTGAACATTTCCAAGGATGGGGCATCTACAGCTTCTCTAGGCAACCTGTTCCTCCTCCTCCTTGAAGGAAATGAGTGAGCAATGCACACACTCTGCCTCCTAAAAGCACGGGAGCTGCTCTGGTTGCTGCACTCTGATGGACCCGAAGCATAAGTGATGATGACACAGGTCACGGGGAAGATGTAGGAACAGGATCACAGCATTTCACCCAGTAACCCCAACAACTCTGGATGCTGCCAAGCTGGGAACCATCTCCAGGGAACTTCTGAAGCCTGGCTTCCTCCACTTGGTTTGGAGAGGGCAGAACAACTCACTCCTTGGCTCTGGCACTCATTGCCACCCCTCATTTTCTAGCTAAGTAGCCAGTTTGGGTTTCTGAGCTACCCTAGGGCCACAAGCTCTGGAAGGGACCTGCAGGACAGCAATATCAGAACAGGAGTCCATGACTTCTGCCCTGGAGGATTCTTTCACCACTACAGAGTGTGCAGGGAAATCGGAGCAAGGGGTGATACCCCCCACCCCAAATCACAGAGCGGCTCCAGAGGGGCACCCACCCAGGGCTTCAGCAGAACAGCCCAACAGACCCAGGAAGGGTTTGGCCATCCCAGGCACTGCCACCATGCCAGCGTCCATCACCATTCCATGCTGACCAGGGCTGCCAGCCAGGGTGAGCACCAGCGAGCACAAGCCCTGGAGAAGAAACCCAGTTCTGTGTCCTGGCTTTGCAGCCAGGCTGCTACGTGACGAAACAAAACGAGAGGCACAGCTCACCCTCTCCGAAGCATACGCCCTTCCTAATGAGAGTCGACCCAGGAGCTATGCAGGAGTCGCACCCATTCCCAGGCAGGCTTCAACGCCACCGAGAGCCAACGCTGGAGCCAGGCAGCCTCCAAGAAAAGAGACACCAGTTGGAAATTTTGCTTTGATGCCGGCTCGCCAGCCAGCCCTGGCACCAGGGAGGAGGAGGAAGGATTGCTGTCGCTCGCCCTGCTCCCTTGCGTGTGCGTACACGCGGGGCTGAGCTCAACTGGAGATCCTGGGAGAGGGATGCAACAACTGCTGAGCAAGCATGGAGTCATCAGCTGTGTCCTGCTTGACCGGGCAACGCGCGGCTGGCACGGTCCGAGCCCCGGAATGGCAGCCGACCACCCGCTGCCGGACAAGAAAGCCCATGGAGGAGGGCCAGCACAGCAAGGATGCTATGTAAGGACCGCACCGTACGACCACACACCGCCCTAAGATGTCGGTAGGAAAAACTCCTTTATCTGCAGCTAAATCTGGGCAGAGCACAGTGCCAGGACCTCTTCTCATCCTGAAGAGGTTATATTCCAGGAGACACAAATATTTTTTATCAGTCTTGCTGCTGCTGTTAGCACAGTAATGATGTCAAACATCACCCAGCAGCAACAGCAAGGTTCAGGGCCTTGCACTAACTGCAGTCTTGATGTAGCTCTAGAAAGCCGACAGTTGCAACAGGATCAGAATAAATACAGAGGTGATACGATGAAAAAGATTTCCCAATTAAATTCCTGACACTTGCATCCCTTCCCCCACCCCCTCTCCTATCTCTTTTAATTTGCTTCCATAGATCTCAAAGCACTTAAAAGACTACTTAAGCGCTGTTAGCATCGTCATCCCAATGGAGAAATTGCAATTCTGAGAGGTTGAGCAACGCCATTGCTCAACAACCCGCCAGGAGAGAAGAAGGCAGGACTGGTTTAGCACAAGTCTCTCCATCCCACCACACTGCCTTGCCGCAGGGTACGAGTTACTGGCAGGCGATCCAGGGTGGTTACACGGCACCGCCGTATTTCCCAGGGTGGGGCATGCTCCACCGTCACTCAGGGTGCAAAGCGATGGCCACTGTCCCTGGTAAGAGAACAGGCTGAAATACATGACTTGTTTAATTTTTTCTTTTTTTTTTTTCTCCCCACATCAGAAATGAGCTGTTTTTAAAGTTTAGGAATGCTGACTTTCTAGAGAGAGCAATGGCTGTCAGAGGAGGTGGCCAATGTGCCTCAGTTTCCCCATCCCTGAAACAAGATCAATGCCTGCAGGTGTTTGCAAGCAAAACACACCAAAAAGTGCTGGGGATTTCTGTTGTGTTACGGCTGTCCAGTCCCAAACCCTCTGTGTCCAAGGTCTGGGTTAAACAACTATGCACCAGGGTGACCAGAGAGGGTATCTCAGAGAAACAGGAGATACGCGGTGTGGAGTGGACCTCACCGTACAGAGTCCCTACCGAAGCAAACAGGACCTTAGAATTGCCCAGAATTGGATCCTTCCAGCAGACACAAAAACAGGGGCTGCAGTTGTGATGGTGCTCGACTGTTTGAGCCACTGGTACAGGTGACTGTGGAGAACACCCCACAGTCAGTAGGTCCACCCTGACCGAAGGACCACCAAGATGTAAGATGAAGCAAAGTATTTTTATTTGACATGTATCCTCCAGAATGCTGTAAAGCAAATGCTTCCAGTCCAGGGCAGTTAATGTGTCAGGTGGAAAGAGAAGCCAGAAAAGTCTCTCACCTTTCCACAGACTTGCTTGCCCTTCTTTAATTCCTCCACTTGCTCTAGTGACCCCATCTTGTCCATCCCATCCCCTCACCTTCCTCACATTAATTCATTTGGTCTCCTCCTAACCTCTTAAATTGCCATATAAATGAACAATTAAAGGATTATCATCATAGCAACTAAGGATAATTTGTCCAAAGGTCACACCTCCAGAGAAGTCCAACAACTTGGCTAAAAGGAAAGTGCACAGCAGTCCAGTACCAGTGATACTCATGACCAAAAATGAGCCTGATATAGAGCACGGAGGACCATCTCTGCCCCAGCTCTCGCTGTACAGCTATGGACCATCGGCATGAAGCAGCTTAGTGGCTTGGCTTAAAATCCAGAGGTTGGGTATGGAAGCACTGCACCTGAGTACCCCGAACATGGGGCTGCTACAGAAACTTCTATACCGCTCTCCATCACCCAATCCTGGACACCAGAAAAGAGAGCTGAACTAAAATTTCACAGTACAACAAGTGCAATTGATAGACTCCGTCCAAATGCATCCCAGCTGTCAAAGCACAACAGCTCCAGAGTCCTCAGCACAGGGAAGACATGGACCTGTTGCAGCGGGTCCAGAGGAGCGACACAAAAATGATCAGAAGGTTGGAGCCCCTCTCCTATGAGGAAAGGCTGAGAGAGTTGGGGTTGTTCAGCCTGGAGAAGAGAAGGCTCCAGGGAGACCTTATTGCGGCCTTTCAGTACTTCAAGGGGGCTTAAAAGAAAGATGGAGACAAACCTTTCATCAGGACCCGTAGCAGTAGGACAAGGGGTAAGTGTTTGAAACTGAAAGAGGGCAGATTTAGAGCAAATGTAAGGAAGACATTTTTTACAATGAGGGTGGTGAAACACTGGCCCAGGTTGCCCAGAGAGGTAGTAAAACCCCATCCCTGGCAACTTTCAAGGTCAGGCTGGATGAGGCTCTGAGCAACCTGATCTAGTTGAAGATGTCCCTGCTCACTGCAGGGAGGTGGGACTAGGTGATGTTTAAAGGTCCCTTCCAACCCAAACCATTCTGTGATTCTATGGTTCTACGATTCTAATTTTACCTAGTCTTTTAGGCACAGACTGGCTCCTCTTCAGCATTCTGCACCATGGGAATCCTTGGCATCCCCAGCTAATCACTGGTCCCCCCGACTGACTGAATTTGGCTGCTTCCACCCTTATTAAAGATCCTGAAAAACACTGTTCTTTAAACACAGACCTTAATATTACCTTCAATAAAAAACTCTACACGTCTCTGTGGCTCAAATTCAGCTGTAGCAGCTTCTTCTATTAGGCTGACAGTGCTACTGTACCCGCACTGCTCACTTCTGCAGGCAAACTCTCCATCTGCCAGGCCAGTGCGTCCACAGCGAACACATCACATTCATCTTCACATTATGGATCCAGCGTTACTGGTTGCCCCAATTTCCCAGGCTCTTTAAGTGAAACCCCAGCAGTGGAGCTGAGCGCGGCGATGGCAGCAGCTGCCTCAAGCAGCCGGGTCATGCAGAGCACCACATTCCTCCCCTGGGAACGGACAGCATGAATAAACCTAAAATCCGATTTTATTGCATCTTTCAAATTCTTAACAAGCCAACAAAAATCACTGCTGACTTCTTTTATGTTTTATTTCACATTTTTAAAGTGACAAGGCTTTTAAAATCAATAGTTAATTTTTAAATGCCAGGATATTGTTAGATGCATCTGGGGATGGTTAACCAGAGGCACTGAAGAAATAATAATAATTTTTAAAAGGCAAAATAAATTCCCCAGCAGGATACACAAGAGTTAGGGAGTGACTGCCCTCCTCCTCCTCCTCCTCCCTGCCTTGACTCAAGAGCAAAAGACCATCCACCCACCTCGCTGCCCATGCCAGCAGTGGGGCAGCGCTGTACGGACAGGCTGGCCCAGGACTTGCAGGACAGGCTCTTTGGGAAGGAGACAGGAGCCACTCAAACCTCAGCTGAGGACATCTGCAGGGCTAAGAGTTCACCGGGGAAGGAGACACAGGCAGGTTTTCCCTCCCTGGCAGAGCCAGTTCCAGGAGGAGCACAAAAGCCTTTCTGGAAGCAGGCAGCTGCCTAAGGCAGAGGAGCCTGGGAAGGGGTGGGATGCAGGGAGGGATGTGGGGTGGGCTATGGGGTGGGATGCAAGGTGGGATGCAGGGAGGGATGTGGGGTGGGATATGGGGTGGGATGCGAGGTGGGATGCAGGGTGGGATGCAGGGTGGGATGAGGGGTGGGATATGGGGTGGGATGCAAGGTGGGATGTGGGGTGAGATATGGGGTGGGATGCAAGGTGGGATACAGGGTGGGATGCGAGGTGGGATGCAGGGTGCATTCCATGGGGAAGGACAGCCTTGCTCTAAAGCATCAACCTAAGATCTTGCCCAGCTCCAGCCTCTCTTCCCAGCGTTGTGCCACACACATCAGCGTGAGGAGGGCCGGTGTGGCACAGAGCCAACTCAACAACTCAAGAGGTGCAATTATCATTAAAGACAAGCAGGCTGGAGCAGGGAGAGGAGATGCCTCCCTGCCAAATGAATAGGTTTAACGCTACTCACATTCCTGCATTCCTCTGCCACCGTGTAGTGAATAAACCCTCACAAACTGCTAAAAATGAGGTGGTTTTGGTTAAGCCTTGCAAGTGTGCGGGTGTGTGTTTAGTAACCTTACACCTTTGCAGACAGAGCCCTACTATGTTTGTAATCTAGGAGCTGAGGTTTTCCAGATCCAGCTTGTGTAACCAGGCGGAGACGTCAGCACATGCCTGTTTTATGGGAATAGCATCCCCACCACGAGCATGCGGAGATGGGAGAGAAAGCCCATGGAGCCAGGCAGTCACCTCGCCAGACAGGGGTGCAGCATGGGTTCCTGACCAAAGCACACACACAAAATTACTCCTGATGATGTTACATTCAAAGCTTCTCACTATCTGCACTGGTTTATCAGCAGAGGATCTGGAAGCAAGAATATTATTTATGCATATTTTTACTAAAAAAATCAGTGGCTCGGTCAGAATCCAGAGGTGCCTCTGCTTGACCTTGGCTTCTCAAACTTGCCTCTGACTGTACCACCTCTCATCTCTTCAGAAACTCCAAAACTCTCCCTTCCTACCTCTTCATTATCCTCCAGTTCAATTTCAGGCATCACTCCCCATGGGTCTTGCAACTCTGGCCATGGTCCTTCTCTGCTTCCCCTTCACCTCCACCAGGAACACACATCTAGCCCTCCTCATCACAGACTCTCTTCTCTACTTCAGATGGGTCTCTTTATGTTCAAAATTAAGTCTCAGGACACCTTTTGGATGCTCTTTCATCCAGCATACAAATCTGCTGTTGTCATCAAAGCTCTTATTTTCCCATATCACAGCCAACCCAACTACCCTTCCCTGAGAAACCTAACTTCTCCTGACCAAAGGGGTAAGCCACCACACAAGTCATGTTTTCTATCTCATTTCACCTTCTGAAGGTTCCCCCCTTTCCCTATCTCATCACACAAGGATTCCCTAACTTTCAAGGCATAACCTATGTCCTACAGTACCCACTATCTGCTGTTGACTTTTACAGTCTTGAGTTCTACTTATGAAGCTGGTCTCCTGGGCCAGTCAGTGGAAAACGCCTTTGATATTGAATATTTTCTCCTTTCCTGCCCCTTTCTTGCCTGGTAGGAATTCCCCTCATGTCTGCCAAACCAGCTCATCGACTTCATCAAAACTCTCCTTTGCTTTGACATTTACAAGAAAACTCAATAACTGTGAGGCTGCTGGTGTCCTGAGACACATCTGTCAAGATTATCAATAGTGCCCTAGCATTTCCATTTTACTCCCCTATCTGCATGTATCCAACCACAACCTTCCGTCATTGATCCAGCCTGTAAGCTCCTTGGGGGATGAACAGCCTTTGATTCAACATCTGTATGAAGAATGACAGGCTCTGGGGGCATGGGTAGTGCTCCCAGTATCACAGTTGTGTAAATAACATGTTTAAACACCCACCAAGGCTGAAATACCCATTTGTACTAGGCATGATCCTCAAATTTACAACACAGAACATGGCCAAGAAGTCCACTCACAAAACGTTGCCATGAAGTCACCCGAGGGCATTTCACAGTGCACCAAGATCCAGGTGTCCTGTTGTTGCATCTGCTTAAAACAACACCCTATTTGTTCCCAAACAAATCACAGCACAAAGTGTTCCCACCAGTTACTACGAACATGTCTTGACACACCACTCCTGGTAACATAGAAGGAATCTCGTGATGACTTTTTGTACGTGTGGAAGAACACAGTGACAAAACCCTTGCTTGCAAGCACAACCTCCACATTGACAACTTGAACATGACTGCTTGACCATGACTGCACTTCAGTGACATTCTCTCTACTAGACTGGAAATCATATAATCATAGGATGGTTTGGTTGGAAGGGACCTTTAAAGATCACCTAGTCCAACATCTCTGCAGTGAGTAGGGACATCTTCAACTAGATCAGGTTGCTCAGAGCTCTGTCTAACCTGACCCTGAATGCTTCCAAGGAAGGGTCATCTACTGTCTCTTTGGGCAATCTGTTCCAGTGTCTCACCACCTTCATTGTAAAAAATTTATTCCTTGTATCTAGTCTAAATCTACCCTCTTTCAGCTTAAAACCATTACCCCTTGTCCTACTGCAACAGGCCCTACTAAAAAGTCTGTCCCCATCTTTGTTACAAGCCTCCTTTAAGTACTGAAAGGCCACAATAAGGTCTCCTCAGACCCTTCTCTTCTCCAGGCTGAACAACCTCAACTCTCTCAGCCTTTCCTCATCAGTGTCACTACTCCCAGGGACCAGTAGGTCTCTGAATCTCAGCCATCCCTCACCAGCATCCAAAGGCGACCACTACCAAGCAGCCCCTGATGTTGTTCAGCCCCAGGTGCGGGGGCAGCTCTGAACAAGACCTCAGAGGGCTCCAGTCCAAGCTCTGCCCACAGCTCCAGCTACACATGCACTGGCATCTCTGCTATCAAACCCAGGATGTAGCCAACCAGACGCGACCACAACCTGTGAGTATCACAGTTCACACCCCGGGCAGCTCTGACGCAGTGTCACAGCTTTGCACGGCTCTGTGGATGCTACTAGCAGACTGAACTGAAGGAAAAAAAAAAACCTGACATTGAAGGAAAAAAAAAAAGCAAGCCCACGCAGAGGTGACTTTCCCTCTGCTGTCCAGAAGAGGCTTGCATGGCAAGTTCTTCCAGCAGGCCCCAGGGCTGGACACACAGCACGGCGCCATCGGCTCGCTGACTGATGAAAATCCAATAGTCACATGAGACCTGTGCACTGCAGCACAAAAAGGAGATGCACACGCAGCAGCGTTGGGTTTTTTTTTCCTCCTTTCTCAGACATCCTTTATTTGAACTTGGCCCGAACTGACGCTGTAATGAGAAGCCAGGCATAAACCACAGCCCTTGTAGATCTTAGACATAAAGAGACAGCTCTCCTGTCTCTTTCAGTGCTTCTCGCTGGGGCTGAGCCACACCTCTGCAGATCTGGGATCGATTTGCCCCATGCAGGGGGACCCTTCCCATGGCTCACACCAGATATTTTGCACATATGTACATGAAAATGTTTCTTGGGCAAAAGCTTGTGCCTGTCACCTTGCAATCACCTCTCCTCTACGTCAGCTACAAGCATTTTTGATCGGGGTTTCTCCAAAGAGTGCAAGGCTGAAAACACTGTTCTCAGAAACAGCAAGATTCTGCTTGGTTGAACACAAACAACTCTGTTTTTATTAACGTAACAATTTCACACTACAGGCATTTACAGGTTCTCTTTGATTATTTTGTACATCCAGTGCTACACAGTTCACAGCTACAGCCAAAGGCAAGAAGGTCCCTCTAAGGCTCCAATGAACAGGGATTTCACATGATCCAAGCAGGATGTGTCTACCTGGACATGTACAGACAGACCTGGGCTTGCTCCACTTGTGCCCAAAGCCAACTGGGACTGAATCCAGTTTAACACAAAAGCCACGGAGCCACATTAGTACAACTCTGCCCAAGCTCTTATGTCCAAAGTGGGTGCTCCGGGCAAACATCAACCAGACCTTTGATTTTATCCTCCACAACAGTTACATGAGAATGGACGGGTTATAAATCATCAACAACCCAGAAAATTCCTAATAACTAGGAATAACCATAACTAGTAACTATTAGAAAGAACAGATTTAAGCGAACAATTGTATTACTCCACTCTGTTCGAATGGTGGCTTTCAAGCCGTTTGGTCCTTGGAGAACCACATACCATATTGTATAGGTCTGTGGAAGATAATAGAAGAAACACAACTGTATTGTCAGAAGACTTAAATTTCCTTGAAAGGATCCCACACCTCCATTAAAAAAAAAAAATAAAAAAAATTTAGGAACCCACAAGGTGAGACAGGTTTGGAGAACCAGTCAGAAGGTGCATACTGAAGAGAAATCCACCCTTGGGTGGAAACAACTGCTAAAATCCCAACTAAAGCCCTCACAACAGCAGTAACCTCATTGCTGTGGTTTGTGAGGAACAGTTTATTCAACAAAAAGGAAGTTGTTCACAGGGAAGAAAGTGAGTTGAAATTCAGCCAATAAAAAGATAAATGTGAACGTACAAAGAAAGGCTTTAAGATCCTGAATGATCATCAAAAGGCTATTGTAGATAAATATGTTATTGGAGGTCAATAACATATGGTCCCTTAAAAGTGGGAAAATGGCTGTTTGCTGCATCACCAATGTCCTTGTGTACAGACAGCACCTGGAAGTGCCCGATGAACCATCCAAGCAGCCACCAGGTTCAATCACGTTTAGCTTGAATGCCTCAGTAAACTCGGAGAAAGCATATTTCTAGACGTACGTGGGTGACAAGACAACCATACACTGAAATAAAAGGAGCTGATGGTGTACTAGACTTTTCCCTTCTATTGAAATAAAATTATACCCTATGCTGTGTTTATCTGTCTAGGGCTTGGATTAGTTTCAAGATAGTTCAGAGGGAAAAAATCAGTGACATTCTACACCTTGGCGCTTTCAGGATTCTTGAAGCAGTTACCCTTTGGAGAGAAAAAACAAACAAACAAACAAAACACAAACCTTTTTCATCTTACAAATCACATGGATGCAACCCCAAAGGGTGAGGTGGACTGGGTTGAAACTCATCATTCAGCTCCACGACGTGGCACAAGACTTCATCCTTGCCAAAACCCAGGTACCCTTTCCCCACTTCCCCAGAGCCATGGTTGGCCCTGGTGCTCACCAAAGCTCTCCAGAGCCTGATCCAGCTCACCAACCAGCATAAAGCTCACCCAGCATGGACAGAAGCTCACTTTCTAACAGAACAGCAAGCTGTGGATGGATCAGTGCCAGAGACAGCACAAGGGCTGAGGAGGGCCGGAGAAGTCAGCAGTACTGTTGTACTGTCCCCTTCGATGGCAGGAATGGTGACAGCCCATCACATTCCCAATGAGCAGCAGTAGGGAGAGGTGGATGAGGAGAAGGAGGAAAGGAAGACGACAATTATAGAAGGCTCAATTTTTTTTTAAACTGTCTATAATTAAAACCCCAAATCAGACAAAAATTTGGTAGCTGATGAGAAGGGTGCTGGGTTCTATTTTGGTTTTCTTGGGGTTTCTCAGCCTGGTTGGCAGGACACTTGCAAGCAGTTCATCTTAAGGGAAATACTTCTGATTTTCCTTAAGAATTCCAAGGTGCTTCAAACAAACAGCAAAAACTATTCTCAGGTATCACTCATCTTCAGATTCCTAAATTTATCTTATCTCTGACAAAATATTCTGCTACTCCTTAGCTCTGCATGCAGAAATCAGCTAAGAAAAAGAAGAGGACTGCTTAGTCCAGAAGAGAAAAGGAATAACCACACAATGCTTTGAAAATTGCACAAAACACTCAAGTGGGAAAGAAAAGCAAGTGAGCAGACAGGAAAGTTGCTCTCACCCCTGGTGCCCTTCATGTCATAGTACTGAGTACAGCAGCACAAAGCTCTGATCACTCCTACAGGTGCCTGCAGCTGGTAACTCCTGCCTTGCAACCTGTCCGTGCTCCACGTGGGGCTTTCTCTTCTCTTCATTAAACCACACTGAAACGTCCTTTTTGAAGTGGTTTGCCAGAAAGGGTTCCAACAGATTTGAGGCGTGGCTCCGCCGCCGCTCAGTCGATCTGAATTAAGGATGCTGCCCTCTGGGCCACGCTTTGCCTCCTGGCACCAATGCTGCTGCCCGTGAGTGTCATGGCCACAACCCAGCTCTGTGAGCCATCTTCTCAAACAAATGATTTTATTTTTTTTTTTTAAATAGGTATAATTTCATTAAGGTCACTTTTACTTGAACTAAATCCATCACAACTTATCTATGATTAGTAACATGCATTTGCACAGAAACCCCTCTCTGTACAACCAGGCTTTATTCCAGGTCAGTCATCGTCTGTAAAGCTGGCATGATGGTGCCACACATCCCACCTCCGGTCAAGTTGGACCACGTGTCCCTGGCATGGGCAGGCTCAAAGGGACAATGCAGGTGGCAGCAGCTGTAGGGCACAGACAGTAACAGCGATGGGGTGGGCAGACTATGCTCCATGTCAGGTTGTGGGGTATGGAGATGCAAGGACCAAGTGAGAAGTGATGAGTCTGATGGAAAGACTTCACCAGGCATTAGAAATGGCCCTGCACGAGCACACAGAAATTGGCAGCCCCAGGTGAGGGAGCAGGGATGTTTCACAGGGCTGAGTCAGGGCAGGAGCAAGGAGCCAAAATTAAGGGGAAGGACAGAAGGGCTGGAGGAAAATGACAGGTGCCCAACAGGAGGAGAGGTGGCAGGGGCTGTGCCAGCTCCTCCTGCCCATGGGACACCAGTGGCCCTGGGTGGTATAAGGAGAACAAGTCACCAGTGAGAGAGCACCAGCACTGTGTGGGAAGCAAAGTTGGATACACCAACCTGCAGCACACAGGACTTTGTGGCCCAGTATGTCCCCATCATGTCCCATGTGCACCTCCTGCTCCCTGAAGATCTATGTCCCATGGACCACATGAATTCAGACATCGCAGACTCTGGAAGATTTCTGGTGGAAAAGATCTCCAGATCTCTCATTCTTTTAGGCAAGTTTTGGTGGTCCTCTATATTTTGGCTTCACTCCAAAATATCATGAGTATACAGATGCTTCAAACACAGAAGGAAGCACTGCAGAAGGAGACTTGCAGAAAACTAAGCAGTAAGGTATAAGAGTGGCAAGAGTTAAAACACGGGGATAATGTGCCGCCACGATTCATTGGATTAATGGTCTGAGCTGGGATGAAAATATCTCAGTAAATGACTCAGTAAAATCCACTCACTCTAAAAAAAAAACCCACCACCACCAACAAAAAAGCCTTGTGTAATTTGTGTGTAATAATGTCACCTGTTCCTGACACAAGACCTGAGGTTCAGCAAGATGCTAGCACGGGCTCTGCAGCTGCTGCTGCCACCACAGGACCTCTGTGAGGTGCCATGATATGGTGATGCTCAGCCCATCCAGGTCTGCCCAAAACCACTGCTGGCTAAAGCCACATCAGGTATCATCCATGTACCCCACTAATTTTGCACCTGATCTGGTAACATCTGTCCTCTCACAGCTGGTGTAAAGCCAGCCCAAACAAAGCCCAGCAAGCCAGCATAACCCTCACGTGGAGAGTTCAGCTCCATCCCACGGAGAGGCGACTGAACGCCCAGGGCTGATCTGGATCAAAGCCACGGTGCTGGCTCCCTTCATGGTGCCAGCAACAGGTTGTAACCATTATTAAACCAGCACGTGAGAAGGGCACAGGAGCAGAAAACAGTACAGCACCCAGTTTTGCTGCTCTAGAGGCAACTCACATGGAGGAGGAACGAGACAAGACAGTAGCTGCTGCTGTTGGTTTATGATCCAGAGCACTGGGGAATGATGGGTGTACAAAAAATTAGGTTACAGTTTTGTCACTTTTTATTGGTTTCTGCTGTCCTGGTTTTTAGCTGAGGCAGAGCTAGGTATCTTTTTAGTAGCTAGAACAGTACAGTATTTTAGTCTCAGCATGAGATTTGTTACAAGAAAAGCATTGATAACATACCAATGTTTTCATTTTGTTGCTGGATGTGGAAGGACTTCATGTTTTGTTAGTCTACAAATGCAAGATCTAGGGAGGGTGATGAAAAATGCCTTGTGTTTCAAAGAAAATAAAGCCATGTTCAGTCTCACTGCTAACTTAACTTTGTGGAGAAATATATTCAGCAACCAAAAAATGAAAGAAATGCTGTATTCCCCACACCTCTTGCTCTTTGCTTTTCAATGAGACACTGACGCCAGAGACCAGCTGAAGCCATTTGGATGCTTATAGTAGGAAGCATCTGCAATCTAAGAAATAAATCATTTTGTGAACCAACATGCCCACCTAACCCACTCCCTCCTCTTGCTCTTTCACCAAATGGTTTTACATCCACCTTTCCCAAGGATAACCCTTCTATCTCAGTGTTGTTTTCTGGACTTGAACCCACCCAAACTCCTCCTCTCCCCAGCTCCCTTTCCCGTAGGCACTGCAAACCACTGAAGGTTCATCCCCAGGCAAGAGCAGCTGCAAGATCTCAAAACATCTTCGATGTTTGATTTTGATTTTTATTTTTTATTTTGGTTTTCTTTTAAATAGAATTTTCTTTAGAAATTATTTCCGTGGTGTCACAGTTGGCCTGTTTACTGCTTCACCCACCCAAAAAAGAACCACTCCTCTCTGAACCCAACGATGTACGTGGGGCATCTCTGGAGACACTCTCACCAGCACAGCCCTGAGCGTTTCACACAGTTTTATGCAAAGAGCCACTAAGCCCCCACATGTAGGGGAGGAGATGCTGGAGGCAACTCATCCCACCCACCATTGGGGTGACATCTCAGCTGGGGAGCCTCCGCCAGCAGCACTGGTAGCCTCCACAAACCACCCACTCAATACTTGTTGCAGTAGCCTCCAAGCTGTAACTCCTTG